>NW_027467822.1:0-78940 GCF_004210375.1 Tachypleus tridentatus
AAACAAAACATTTCACATCGAATATCTATATCACACACCCTCAAATGAAAGTAGAGTATTTGTAAGAGAGCATTATATCATCGGAATATCACGTTAGAAACGAGGCAGTCTCTAACACGTCGTCATTTCATTTCATGTTGGGTAGTGCTAAGTGCAGAAGCTTGTTCCACGCTACAAAGAAATTCTCCCGAACAACACAGAAAAGTAGTTTCTATTCCTTATTCAGAAATTGTTTTCGATCCTTATTATCGTAAACAGTGCATTACAAAGAATATTCAAACAGCAAAACGATTACAGGCCACCCTAAGCCAGTTTGAAAGCAAACTGGTGAGAGTTCGTGACAAATGAGAAACGAAACTAGTGTTCGTCGATACAATCATATAACACATATTCGATTTCAATAAGATGCCTTGAATCGTTAATTTATTTCTTTTTATACTTCCTCTGAAGGTTGATTAATATATATAATATTTATATATATAGAAATAACGATGCAGTTTTGAAACGCAGTGTTCTTGGCTTCGTCGACCTTTCTGACATCATTAATTAAGGAATATTTTATTGTAGAGTCTATGTTTACACACATTTTTCGGAGATAGAAAACTTTAGAGTGGTATCTAATAAGCTTGCAAGTTTCATCTTTTGAATAGAAATTAACAATTGAGCAAGACATTCATTCGTCTCTCTAAGTGTATGTGTACTCAATAAGCGTAACGCTTCTTCATTGGCGAGTGTTATTTCTATTAATAAGATAACGGGATTTACCCCTAACATATTTTATCTACCTGTTTCTCTAAATGATGTATAAAGTAACATGCACACAGAGTAAACTTGGAAATGAACACTAACCAAACAATTCCTAATTACGCACTACCAGTTCTTATAACATAAGTTATTTCACTAAAGTTAACTTGCAAAGCATAATGTTTATCCTTAACTTAACAGATATATATATATAACGTTTCCGAGTGAGGGAGGTAGAAATCGTATTGTGTGAAAAGGAGTTAGCTAGTAAGCAATTTGTGTACTTGTACGAGTACTTGAGAGAATTATAAGAAGTACGAAAATGTGGTATCTCTTCATTAGGAGGTGGTGGCCCTGAAAAGGGCCGTTTTTTTTGTTATAAAGTGAATATTTAACCTCCGAATCCGTACAGAGTGCGACCCTGTCGTTTCAGAGCATACACTACATCCATGGCGGTCACAGTCTTTCTTTTGGCGTGCTCCGTGTAGGTAACAGCATCACGGATTACGTTTTCCAAGAAAACTTTCAAAACACCTCGGGTTTCTTCGTAGATGAGACCAGAGATGCGCTTTACACCGCCTCTGCGAGCTAGACGTCTGATGGCTGGCTTCGTGATACCCTGGATATTGTCTCTGAGAACCTTACGATGACGTTTTGCTCCACCTTTACCGAGACCCTTGCCACCTTTTCCTCTTCCAGACATGGCGTAAATGTAGAAATATTAAAGAATAATCTCTGCTCGAACAGCTCAAAAAACGAAAACAACCACTATCGGTAACACTATATAATCTTAGCGCGGCCCTCTCGGAAAGCTCCTCGTCGCTTAACGTTGAACAGCAAAACTGTGATCATAGAAACTGAAAACATTTATTGAGAACTAACTAAGAACCATCAAAGAAATGTGTTGGATCATATTATTATTTATTTTACCGAAAACAACTTCCATCTAGATATTCACGAGGTTACTTGGTGGACTGGACAAAATGTACATGTACTTCTCGAAAGGAAATATGTCCCAGCAGAATAACTATGTAAAATAAAATTAAAAATATAAATAAAAATAAAATAAAGATTCTTACACATATCTTTCAGACGATAAGAAAGTACCATCAGTAAGAATTATATTTCATTCGAATATTGGTAACGTATTGCTATACCGTTTTGTTTGAGTATTACAATCCAAAGTTGCTTCAGAAACCAAAAAAGTGGTGCAAACTAGGATTGAGAATCACAACTCTTTGTCCAATGGCGTCTCGACTCTGCGTCCTGTACAATGATTGGTGGAGCACGACCAATGAGAAGCTCTCTCGAACGGAAAGCGCAAAGTTTGAAAAGATAAACAAAAGCGCCTTGGAACGATGATCATTCTTAGCACGGAAGTCGAAGAGTGTAGTAGGATTGTAGTTCTACGTACGTTTGTAATATAGCACGGACAAAACGAAATTATGGCTCGCACGAAACAAACTGCAAGAAAATCCACGGGCGGAAAAGCACCAAGAAAACAACTGGCCACTAAAGCTGCCCGAAAGAGCGCTCCAGCAACAGGAGGTGTAAAGAAACCTCATCGTTACAGGCCAGGAACAGTAGCCCTCCGTGAAATCCGTCGATACCAGAAGTCAACTGAGCTGCTCATTCGAAAATTACCTTTCCAGAGACTGGTGAGAGAAATTGCCCAGGACTTCAAGACTGACCTTAGATTCCAGAGCTCTGCTGTCATGGCTCTTCAGGAGGCCAGTGAGGCGTACTTGGTGGGTCTCTTCGAAGACACTAACCTGTGTGCCATTCACGCAAAGAGAGTGACCATCATGCCGAAAGACATCCAACTCGCACGTAGAATTCGAGGGGAACGAGCCTAAATAGAGAGAGAGGTATTGTAACTTACCCTCGCCAATAAACAAACGGCCCTTTTCAGGGCCACCACATCCTGAACAAAGAGTATGCCATTCGCACACATCACGACTACTTGTACTATGTTAGTAACATACATCTTTTCAAGTTGAATTTGCACGTAAGAAATGCAAGGAGTTGTAGTTTAGCAGCAGCCGTCTTTTCTCTTACGAAAGTTTGTGAGTTAAGTCTTCTTTCGTTTTACTTTATCAAGGAACCTTTTAAATTATTACACTTACTCGACGTGCATGAAACAGTTTTCAAAAATTCCTGCATGTTCGATATTTAATCTAGTTATGTGCCTGAGAGAAGTATAAAATTTCATATTACGAAGTTGGTGTGTTTTCTTGTTCTCCTTCGAAATATATTATTGTGCTGCAGAAAATGACGTATTGGTTTGTTTTCATTTTCTCTTTCCGTGTAACGACATCTATGAAGGTAGGTACATTCCTTTCAGGTTAAGAATATTGAAAAGAAATGGCAATAGCTTACGAACTACACATACTACTCAGCTTACTTAGAAAGACGAACATAGTCTGGTTACGACAGTGAACACTGTCAACAACGTATCGTTATGCTGGTATAAGAGAAAACCTAACTGTGACGATCTACTTATATAGCAAGTACTATAATGAATCGTAGTAAAACGTTTTTGTTTTATGATTATTTATTTATTTATGTATTATGGAAGATGGGATAATAAGGTTTGTCGTACACAAGAGACACGCCTTTTGTTGCGTGTTCTGTGAAAATTATTAACACGAGATGTATGGCGAAGGAACTGTACTATCTCTCCATCAGGAGGTGGTGGCCCTGAAAAGGGCCGTTTGATATATTGTTAATATTTACCGACTTACTTCTTTTCGGTCTTCTTGGGCAATAAGACAGCCTGAATGTTTGGCAGAACGCCTCCCTGGGCGATAGTAACACCCTGTAGCAACTTGTTGAGTTCTTCGTCATTACGAATGGCAAGTTGCAAGTGACGAGGAATGATCCTAGTCTTCTTGTTATCACGTGCAGCGTTACCTGCTAACCCAAAACTTCAGCAGCCAGGTACTCCAAGACAGCAGCGAGGTAGACGGGTGCTCCAGCTCCTACTCGCTCGGCATAGTTTCCTTTTCGAAGGAGACGATGTATACGCCCGACTGGAAACTGGAGTCCAGCTCTGCTTGAACGGGATTTAGCCTTGGCCTTCACTTTGCCACCTTTGCCTCGCCCAGACATTTTCCCTTAGTTTTCTCTGAAACTAAGAACGAAAAATAGACAGTAAAACACGGTACTCACTATGTGGAATGAATACGTATTGTGACTATTACACTGTTCACTCACTTAGTTTTATCAACTTTGTAGGATTGAACGAGATATATTGAGTCGCCTGTGACGGCCGCGCTTCTCGCGACAGCTATCGAATTCGCAAACCAAAATGCTATTGGCTACTTTTCAATCCTGCAGCGCGCAATTTAAACGCTGACTGAATTTTGCCCAAGTTTATTTTTCAACATGCCTCCACAACAAGCGTCTGGAAAAGCTGTGAAGAAGGCCGGAAAGGCCCAGAAAGCCGTACGAGCTGGAGACAAGAAAAAGCGAAAGAAGAGGAGGAAGGAGAGCTTCAGTATTTACATTTACAAGGTTCTCAAGCAGGTCCATCCCGATACTGGAATCTCCAGCAAAGCTATGTCTATCATGAATAGCTTCGTGAACGACATTTTCGAGAGAATTGCTGCCGAAGCTTCTCGTCTGGCTCACTACAACAAGCGATCAACTATCACGAGCCGGGAGATCCAAACTGCAGTGCGTCTGCTTTTACCTGGAGAATTGGCCAAACACGCCGTCTCCGAAGGGACCAAGGCTGTGACTAAGTACACCAGTTCAAAGTAATGTGTTCTTCTTCTCTTTTCAATTCAAACGGCCCTTTTCAGGGCCACCACATCTTGAAAAGGAGAAAGTCACATCGAATCTATTTCACTATTAACAGTTCAAGCATGCTTTCTCTATAACCATGCTTATAACGTGCGAGTAGAAATACACACATTATTAGAGAGTTTTGTTCCATTCCCACCTCTATGCTCTCAGTGAGTATTTTTCGTTTGTAGTTAAGTGAATGAAGACAGACGAACGAACGTATACACACCCAGCCAATACATGTCGTCACCGAATGGTACAAGATAATTATGATAATAACAAGAAAACGACAGCTACTCATTATTTAAGAAAGCAAAAAAGATAGAATGACAGAGGGTTAATCGATACACGGAAATAGTTATTTCATTTAGAGTGACATCCATTACATGTTTAATATCCATGCGCTTGGGAGAAAACGAAATAGTGTCTGAGGGACAGAGCAACAGAGAAATTGTCTCTCAGAAGGTTTGTTTAGAATTAAGCACAAAGCTACTCAATGGGCTATCTGTGCTCTGCCCACCACGGGTATCGAAACCCGGTTTTTAGTGTGTAAGTCCGCAGACATACCACTGGGGGGCCTCTATTAAGGAGCATAAATCATATTAGTTATTAATAACTAGTAAATCTAATAGTAAGGCACACTATTCAGCCGTATATGCATGTGCATACGGAATAGATTTCTCCATTACATTTGTGAAAGGCTCAGTACACTTCACTAACTAGTAAGGAGGCATACAATTTATATGGGTGGCTAGTAGTATAATACTGTTGCGAAAGAGTTAATTAATGAAGGAGCCCCGAGTTATTTTCCTTCGACCAATTGTGATTAAAACTAAAATGTAATTAAATGCAGTACTAATTGAAATTAAACTAAAGTTACGAATCATTAAGTATAATTTGAAAACGAGCATATCTATAACAGCACAGGGAAGAAATAAATAAAGTCGCACTACATTACTTTCTTTTCTCGAACGTTCGTTAGACTACAAATCTGAGCATGAAACGTTTTAAGAAATTTTTTACCATTTCACTCGCTCGATATAACAAGTGTTGTTACGAGCGGAATGAGTGTTTTGTTTGTTTTTCTGTAACGACTTATATGGCAAACTCTTTATCAGGAGATGGTGGCCCTGAAAAGGGCCGTTGATTTTGTGATATCACACAAAATTGGAAAAGAAGCAGCTTACTTATTTCTTTCCTGCCACCTTCTTGGAAGCAGCCTTTTAGGGGCGGCTTTGGCCTTCTTGGGGCTTTCGGTTTACTGGCTGCAGGTTTCTTTGCTGGCTTCGCCACTTTCTTTGGTTTTGCCTTTGCCTTGGGTTTTAGCAGCTGTCTTTGCTTTCTTCTCAGCTACTTTCTTGGGCTTACTCGGGGCTTTACTTTTCTTTGCAGTCGTTCCTTCTTTCTTCTTTGGTTTTTTCACCACCTTCTCTTTGCTCTTTTGAGCACTCAGCTTGAAGGAACCCGTAGCTCCTTTTCCTTTAGTCTGTGTGAGAATGCCACTATTCACTGCTGATCGAAGATACTTCTTGATAAAGGGTTCATCCGCTCCACGTCGAGTTTATAGTTGGCAGCAATGTACTTTTTGATAGCCTGGAGAGAAGAACCTCCGCGTTCTTTGAGAGAAGTAATGGCAGTGATTACCATTTCGGATACCTTAGGATGTACGGGTGCCGTTCTCGGTTTTTTCGCTTTTGTTTGCTCACCTTCTTAGGAGAAGGAGCCGTGGTAGGCGCCGTCGCATCAGCCATTTTTAAAGCTTTTTTATTTATTAATCTTTCTACTCGGTTGAAAAATACGAGCACAAGCACGTGAAGACCTTAAGTAAAGAGAGAGCGGCCGTAATTGAGAGCTTCATCTAACTGAGAGAAGTCAGCTGGGGTCGCCATTTCTCGCGTCTGAACGTATCATCCGGCTGTGTTTGTTCACACAATTCTGGGTTCCTTTGAGAAGTTTCGAATTTCCAAAATTTTTCCTAAGGTCTACTAAACGAAAGTTCGATCTTTCTTCTATAGATAGGTCTATCCACGATTCGTCAATGGTGGCATTTTTTACCATAAAATCGTGCACCAGTGCGAATGAGAAGCTTCTTTAGGATACAGAAGTTTTTCTAATCGTTTCTCAAGTCACATCATAGAGTGTTTCAAGTAAACAAAACATTTCACATCGAATATCTATATCACACACCCTCAAATGAAAGTAGAGTATTTGTAAGAGAGCATTATATCATCGGAATATCACGTTAGAAACGAGGCAGTCTCTAACACGTCGTCATTTCATTTCATGTTGGGTAGTGCTAAGTGCAGAAGCTTGTTCCACGCTACAAAGAAATTCTCCCGAACAACACAGAAAAGTAGTTTCTATTCCTTATTCAGAAATTGTTTTCGATCCTTATTATCGTAAACAGTGCATTACAAAGAATATTCAAACAGCAAAACGATTACAGGCCACCTAAGCCAGTTTGAAAGCAAACTGGTGAGAGTTCGTGACAAATGAGAAACGAAACTAGTGTTCGTCGATACAATCATATAACACATATTCGATTTCAATAAGATGCCTTGAATCGTTAATTTATTTCTTTTATACTTCCTCTGAAGGTTGATTAATATATATAATATTTATATATATAGAAATAACGATGCAGTTTTGAAACGCAGTGTTCTTGGCTTCGTCGACCTTTCTGACATCATTAATTAAGGAATATTTTATTGTAGAGTCTATGTTTACACACATTTTTCGGAGATAGAAAACTTTAGAGTGGTATCTAATAAGCTTGCAAGTTTCATCTTTTGAATAGAAATTAACAATTGAGCAAGACATTCATTCGTCTCTCTAAGTGTATGTGTACTCAATAAGCGTAACGCTTCTTCATTGGCGAGTGTTATTTCTATTAATAAGATAACGGATTTACCCCTAACATATTTTATCTACCTGTTTCTCTAAATGATGTATAAAGTAACATGCACACAGAGTAAACTTGGAAATGAACACTAACCAAACAATTCCTAATTACGCACTACCAGTTCTTATAACATAAGTTATTTCACTAAAGTTAACTTGCAAAGCATAATGTTTATCCTTAACTTAACAGATATATATATATAACGTTTCCGAGTGAGGGAGGTAGAAATCGTATTGTGTGAAAAGGAGTTAGCTAGTAAGCAATTTGTGTACTTGTACGAGTACTTGAGAGAATTATAAGAAGTACGAAAATGTGGTATCTCTTCATTAGGAGGTGGTGGCCCTGAAAGGGCCGTTTTTTTGTTATAAAGTGAATATTTAACCTCCGAATCCGTACAGAGTGCGACCCTGTCGTTTCAGAGCATACACTACATCCATGGCGGTCACAGTCTTTCTTTTGGCGTGCTCCGTGTAGGTAACAGCATCACGGATTACGTTTTCCAAGAAAACTTTCAAAACACCTCGGGTTTCTTCGTAGATGAGACCAGAGATGCGCTTTACACCGCCTCTGCGAGCTAGACGTCTGATGGCTGGCTTCGTGATACCCTGGATATTGTCTCTGAGAACCTTACGATGACGTTTTGCTCCACCTTTACCGAGACCCTTGCCACCTTTTCCTCTTCCAGACATGGCGTAAATGTAGAAATATTAAAGAATAATCTCTGCTCGAACAGCTCAAAAAACGAAAACAACCACTATCGGTAACACTATATAATCTTAGCGCGGCCCTCTCGGAAAGCTCCTCGTCGCTTAACGTTGAACAGCAAAACTGTGATCATAGAAACTGAAAACATTTATTGAGAACTAACTAAGAACCATCAAAGAAATGTGTTGGATCATATTATTATTTATTTTTACCGAAAACAACTTCCATCTAGATATTCACGAGGTTACTTGGTGGACTGGACAAAATGTACATGTACTTCTCGAAAGGAAATATGTCCCAGCAGAATAACTATGTAAAATAAAATTAAAAATATAAATAAAAATAAAATAAAGATTCTTACACATATCTTTCAGACGATAAGAAAGTACCATCAGTAAGAATTATATTTCATTCGAATATTGGTAACGTATTGCTATACCGTTTTGTTTGAGTATTACAATCCAAAGTTGCTTCAGAAACCAAAAGTGGTGCAAACTAGGATTGAGAATCACAACTCTTTGTCCAATGGCGTCTCGACTCTGCGTCCTGTACAATGATTGGTGGAGCACGACCAATGAGAAGCTCTCTCGAACGGAAAGCGCAAAGTTTGAAAAGATAAACAAAAGCGCCTTGGAACGATGATCATTCTTAGCACGGAAGTCGAAGAGTGTAGTAGGATTGTAGTTCTACGTACGTTTGTAATATAGCACGGACAAAACGAAATTATGGCTCGCACGAAACAAACTGCAAGAAAATCCACGGGCGGAAAAGCACCAAGAAAACAACTGGCCACTAAAGCTGCCCGAAAGAGCGCTCCAGCAACAGGAGGTGTAAAGAAACCTCATCGTTACAGGCCAGGAACAGTAGCCCTCCGTGAAATCCGTCGATACCAGAAGTCAACTGAGCTGCTCATTCGAAAATTACCTTTCCAGAGACTGGTGAGAGAAATTGCCCAGGACTTCAAGACTGACCTTAGATTCCAGAGCTCTGCTGTCATGGCTCTTCAGGAGGCCAGTGAGGCGTACTTGGTGGGTCTCTTCGAAGACACTAACCTGTGTGCCATTCACGCAAAGAGAGTGACCATCATGCCGAAAGACATCCAACTCGCACGTAGAATTCGAGGGGAACGAGCCTAAATAGAGAGAGAGGTATTGTAACTTACCCTCGCCAATAAACAAACGGCCCTTTTCAGGGCCACCACATCCTGAACAAAGAGTATGCCATTCGCACACATCACGACTACTTGTACTATGTTAGTAACATACATCTTTTCAAGTTGAATTTGCACGTAAGAAATGCAAGGAGTTGTAGTTTAGCAGCAACCGTCTTTTCTCTTACGAAAGTTTGTGAGTTAAGTCTTCTTTCGTTTTACTTTATCAAGGAACCTTTTAAATTATTACACTTACTCGACGTGCATGAAACAGTTTTCAAAAATTCCTGCATGTTCGATATTTAATCTAGTTATGTGCCTGAGAGAAGTATAAAATTTCATATTACGAAGTTGGTGTGTTTTCTTGTTCTCCTTCGAAATATATTATTGTGCTGCAGAAAATGACGTATTGGTTTGTTTTCATTTTCTCTTTCCGTGTAACGACATCTATGAAGGTAGGTACATTCCTTTCAGGTTAAGAATATTGAAAAGAAATGGCAATAGCTTACGAACTACACATACTACTCAGCTTACTTAGAAAGACGAACATAGTCTGGTTACGACAGTGAACACTGTCAACAACGTATCGTTATGCTGGTATAAGAGAAAACCTAACTGTGACGATCTACTTATATAGCAAGTACTATAATGAATCGTAGTAAAACGTTTTTGTTTTATGATTATTTATTTATTTATGTATTATGGAAGATGGGATAATAAGGTTTGTCGTACACAAGAGACACGCCTTTTGTTGCGTGTTCTGTGAAAATTATTAACACGAGATGTATGGCGAAGGAACTGTACTATCTCTCCATCAGGAGGTGGTGGCCCTGAAAAGGGCCGTTTGATATATTGTTAATATTTACCGACTTACTTCTTTTCGGTCTTCTTGGGCAATAAGACAGCCTGAATGTTTGGCAGAACGCCTCCCTGGGCGATAGTAACACCCTGTAGCAACTTGTTGAGTTCTTCGTCATTACGAATGGCAAGTTGCAAGTGACGAGGAATGATCCTAGTCTTCTTGTTATCACGTGCAGCGTTACCTGCTAACCCAAAACTTCAGCAGCCAGGTACTCCAAGACAGCAGCGAGGTAGACGGGTGCTCCAGCTCCTACTCGCTCGGCATAGTTTCCTTTTCGAAGGAGACGATGTATACGCCCGACTGGAAACTGGAGTCCAGCTCTGCTTGAACGGGATTTAGCCTTGGCCTTCACTTTGCCACCTTTGCCTCGCCCAGACATTTTCCCTTAGTTTTCTCTGAAACTAAGAACGAAAAATAGACAGTAAAACACGGTACTCACTATGTGGAATGAATACGTATTGTGACTATTACACTGTTCACTCACTTAGTTTTATCAACTTTGTAGGATTGAACGAGATATATTGAGTCGCCTGTGACGGCCGCGCTTCTCGCGACAGCTATCGAATTCGCAAACCAAAATGCTATTGGCTACTTTTCAATCCTGCAGCGCGCAATTTAAACGCTGACTGAATTTTGCCCAAGTTTATTTTTCAACATGCCTCCACAACAAGCGTCTGGAAAAGCTGTGAAGAAGGCCGGAAAGGCCCAGAAAGCCGTACGAGCTGGAGACAAGAAAAAGCGAAAGAAGAGGAGGAAGGAGAGCTTCAGTATTTACATTTACAAGGTTCTCAAGCAGGTCCATCCCGATACTGGAATCTCCAGCAAAGCTATGTCTATCATGAATAGCTTCGTGAACGACATTTTCGAGAGAATTGCTGCCGAAGCTTCTCGTCTGGCTCACTACAACAAGCGATCAACTATCACGAGCCGGGAGATCCAAACTGCAGTGCGTCTGCTTTTACCTGGAGAATTGGCCAAACACGCCGTCTCCGAAGGGACCAAGGCTGTGACTAAGTACACCAGTTCAAAGTAATGTGTTCTTCTTCTCTTTTCAATTCAAACGGCCCTTTTCAGGGCCACCACATCTTGAAAAGGAGAAAGTCACATCGAATCTATTTCACTATTAACAGTTCAAGCATGCTTTCTCTATAACCATGCTTATAACGTGCGAGTAGAAATACACACATTATTAGAGAGTTTTGTTCCATTCCCACCTCTATGCTCTCAGTGAGTATTTTTCGTTTGTAGTTAAGTGAATGAAGACAGACGAACGAACGTATACACACCCAGCCAATACATGTCGTCACCGAATGGTACAAGATAATTATGATAATAACAAGAAAACGACAGCTACTCATTATTTAAGAAAGCAAAAAAGATAGAATGACAGAGGGTTAATCGATACACGGAAATAGTTATTTCATTTAGAGTGACATCCATTACATGTTTAATATCCATGCGCTTGGGAGAAAACGAAATAGTGTCTGAGGGACAGAGCAACAGAGAAATTGTCTCTCAGAAGGTTTGTTTAGAATTAAGCACAAAGCTACTCAATGGGCTATCTGTGCTCTGCCCACCACGGGTATCGAAACCCGGTTTTAGTGTGTAAGTCCGCAGACATACCACTGGGGGCCTCTATTAAGGAGCATAAATCATATTAGTTATTAATAACTAGTAAATCTAATAGTAAGGCACACTATTCAGCCGTATATGCATGTGCATACGGAATAGATTTCTCCATTACATTTGTGAAAGGCTCAGTACACTTCACTAACTAGTAAGGAGGCATACAATTTATATGGGTGGCTAGTAGTATAATACTGTTGCGAAAGAGTTAATTAATGAAGGAGCCCCGAGTTATTTTCCTTCGACCAATTGTGATTAAAACTAAAATGTAATTAAATGCAGTACTAATTGAAATTAAACTAAAGTTACGAATCATTAAGTATAATTTGAAAACGAGCATATCTATAACAGCACAGGGAAGAAATAAATAAAGTCGCACTACATTACTTTCTTTTCTCGAACGTTCGTTAGACTACAAATCTGAGCATGAAACGTTTTAAGAAATTTTTTACCATTTCACTCGCTCGATATAACAAGTGTTGTTACGAGCGGAATGAGTGTTTTGTTTGTTTTTCTGTAACGACTTATATGGCAAACTCTTTATCAGGAGATGGTGGCCCTGAAAGGGCCGTTGATTTTGTGATATCACACAAAATTGGAAAAGAAGCAGCTTACTTATTTCTTTCCTGCCACCTTCTTGGAAGCAGCCTTTTAGGGGCGGCTTTGGCCTTCTTGGGGCTTTCGGTTTACTGGCTGCAGGTTTCTTTGCTGGCTTCGCCACTTTCTTTGGTTTTGCCTTTGCCTTGGGTTTTAGCAGCTGTCTTTGCTTTCTTCTCAGCTACTTTCTTGGGCTTACTCGGGGCTTTACTTTTCTTTGCAGTCGTTCCTTCTTTCTTCTTTGGTTTTCACCACCTTCTCTTTGCTCTTTTGAGCACTCAGCTTGAAGGAACCCGTAGCTCCTTTTCCTTTAGTCTGTGTGAGAATGCCACTATTCACTGCTGATCGAAGATACTTCTTGATAAAGGGTTCATCCGCTCCACGTCGAGTTTATAGTTGGCAGCAATGTACTTTTGATAGCCTGGAGAGAAGAACCTCCGCGTTCTTTGAGAGAAGTAATGGCAGTGATTACCATTTCGGATACCTTAGGATGTACGGGTGCCGTTCTCGGTTTTTTCGCTTTTGTTTGCTCACCTTCTTAGGAGAAGGAGCCGTGGTAGGCGCCGTCGCATCAGCCATTTTTAAAGCTTTTTTATTTATTAATCTTTCTACTCGGTTGAAAAATACGAGCACAAGCACGTGAAGACCTTAAGTAAAGAGAGAGCGGCCGTAATTGAGAGCTTCATCTAACTGAGAGAAGTCAGCTGGGGTCGCCATTTCTCGCGTCTGAACGTATCATCCGGCTGTGTTTGTTCACACAATTCTGGGTTCCTTTTGAGAAGTTTCGAATTTCCAAAATTTTTCCTAAGGTCTACTAAACGAAAGTTCGATCTTTCTTCTATAGATAGGTCTATCCACGATTCGTCAATGGTGGCATTTTTTACCATAAAATCGTGCACCAGTGCGAATGAGAAGCTTCTTTAGGATACAGAAGTTTTTCTAATCGTTTCTCAAGTCACATCATAGAGTGTTTCAAGTAAACAAAACATTTCACATCGAATATCTATATCACACACCCTCAAATGAAAGTAGAGTATTTGTAAGAGAGCATTATATCATCGGAATATCACGTTAGAAACGAGGCAGTCTCTAACACGTCGTCATTTCATTTCATGTTGGGTAGTGCTAAGTGCAGAAGCTTGTTCCACGCTACAAAGAAATTCTCCCGAACAACACAGAAAAGTAGTTTCTATTCCTTATTCAGAAATTGTTTTCGATCCTTATTATCGTAAACAGTGCATTACAAAGAATATTCAAACAGCAAAACGATTACAGGCCACCTAAGCCAGTTTGAAAGCAAACTGGTGAGAGTTCGTGACAAATGAGAAACGAAACTAGTGTTCGTCGATACAATCATATAACACATATTCGATTTCAATAAGATGCCTTGAATCGTTAATTTATTTCTTTTATACTTCCTCTGAAGGTTGATTAATATATATAATATTTATATATATAGAAATAACGATGCAGTTTTGAAACGCAGTGTTCTTGGCTTCGTCGACCTTTCTGACATCATTAATTAAGGAATATTTTATTGTAGAGTCTATGTTTACACACATTTTTCGGAGATAGAAAACTTTAGAGTGGTATCTAATAAGCTTGCAAGTTTCATCTTTTGAATAGAAATTAACAATTGAGCAAGACATTCATTCGTCTCTCTAAGTGTATGTGTACTCAATAAGCGTAACGCTTCTTCATTGGCGAGTGTTATTTCTATTAATAAGATAACGGATTTACCCCTAACATATTTTATCTACCTGTTTCTCTAAATGATGTATAAAGTAACATGCACACAGAGTAAACTTGGAAATGAACACTAACCAAACAATTCCTAATTACGCACTACCAGTTCTTATAACATAAGTTATTTCACTAAAGTTAACTTGCAAAGCATAATGTTTATCCTTAACTTAACAGATATATATATATAACGTTTCCGAGTGAGGGAGGTAGAAATCGTATTGTGTGAAAAGGAGTTAGCTAGTAAGCAATTTGTGTACTTGTACGAGTACTTGAGAGAATTATAAGAAGTACGAAAATGTGGTATCTCTTCATTGGGAGGTGGTGGCCCTGAAAAGGGCCGTTTTTTTGTTATAAAGTGAATATTTAACCTCCGAATCCGTACAGAGTGCGACCCTGTCGTTTCAGAGCATACACTACATCCATGGCGGTCACAGTCTTTCTTTTGGCGTGCTCCGTGTAGGTAACAGCATCACGGATTACGTTTTCCAAGAAAACTTTCAAAACACCTCGGGTTTCTTCGTAGATGAGACCAGAGATGCGCTTTACACCGCCTCTGCGAGCTAGACGTCTGATGGCTGGCTTCGTGATACCCTGGATATTGTCTCTGAGAACCTTACGATGACGTTTTGCTCCACCTTTACCGAGACCCTTGCCACCTTTTCCTCTTCCAGACATGGCGTAAATGTAGAAATATTAAAGAATAATCTCTGCTCGAACAGCTCAAAAAACGAAAACAACCACTATCGGTAACACTATATAATCTTAGCGCGGCCCTCTCGGAAAGCTCCTCGTCGCTTAACGTTGAACAGCAAAACTGTGATCATAGAAACTGAAAACATTTATTGAGAACTAACTAAGAACCATCAAAGAAATGTGTTGGATCATATTATTATTTATTTTACCGAAAACAACTTCCATCTAGATATTCACGAGGTTACTTGGTGGACTGGACAAAATGTACATGTACTTCTCGAAAGGAAATATGTCCCAGCAGAATAACTATGTAAAATAAAATTAAAAATATAAATAAAAATAAAATAAAGATTCTTACACATATCTTTCAGACGATAAGAAAGTACCATCAGTAAGAATTATATTTCATTCGAATATTGGTAACGTATTGCTATACCGTTTTGTTTGAGTATTACAATCCAAAGTTGCTTCAGAAACCAAAAAGTGGTGCAAACTAGGATTGAGAATCACAACTCTTTGTCCAATGGCGTCTCGACTCTGCGTCCTGTACAATGATTGGTGGAGCACGACCAATGAGAAGCTCTCTCGAACGGAAAGCGCAAAGTTTGAAAAGATAAACAAAAGCGCCTTGGAACGATGATCATTCTTAGCACGGAAGTCGAAGAGTGTAGTAGGATTGTAGTTCTACGTACGTTTGTAATATAGCACGGACAAAACGAAATTATGGCTCGCACGAAACAAACTGCAAGAAAATCCACGGGCGGAAAAGCACCAAGAAAACAACTGGCCACTAAAGCTGCCCGAAAGAGCGCTCCAGCAACAGGAGGTGTAAAGAAACCTCATCGTTACAGGCCAGGAACAGTAGCCCTCCGTGAAATCCGTCGATACCAGAAGTCAACTGAGCTGCTCATTCGAAAATTACCTTTCCAGAGACTGGTGAGAGAAATTGCCCAGGACTTCAAGACTGACCTTAGATTCCAGAGCTCTGCTGTCATGGCTCTTCAGGAGGCCAGTGAGGCGTACTTGGTGGGTCTCTTCGAAGACACTAACCTGTGTGCCATTCACGCAAAGAGAGTGACCATCATGCCGAAAGACATCCAACTCGCACGTAGAATTCGAGGGGAACGAGCCTAAATAGAGAGAGAGGTATTGTAACTTACCCTCGCCAATAAACAAACGGCCCTTTTCAGGGCCACCACATCCTGAACAAAGAGTATGCCATTCGCACACATCACGACTACTTGTACTATGTTAGTAACATACATCTTTTCAAGTTGAATTTGCACGTAAGAAATGCAAGGAGTTGTAGTTTAGCAGCAACCGTCTTTTCTCTTACGAAAGTTTGTGAGTTAAGTCTTCTTTCGTTTTACTTTATCAAGGAACCTTTTAAATTATTACACTTACTCGACGTGCATGAAACAGTTTTCAAAAATTCCTGCATGTTCGATATTTAATCTAGTTATGTGCCTGAGAGAAGTATAAAATTTCATATTACGAAGTTGGTGTGTTTTCTTGTTCTCCTTCGAAATATATTATTGTGCTGCAGAAAATGACGTATTGGTTTGTTTTCATTTTCTCTTTCCGTGTAACGACATCTATGAAGGTAGGTACATTCCTTTCAGGTTAAGAATATTGAAAAGAAATGGCAATAGCTTACGAACTACACATACTACTCAGCTTACTTAGAAAGACGAACATAGTCTGGTTACGACAGTGAACACTGTCAACAACGTATCGTTATGCTGGTATAAGAGAAAACCTAACTGTGACGATCTACTTATATAGTAAGTACTATAATGAATCGTAGTAAAACGTTTTTGTTTTATGATTATTTATTTATTTATGTATTATGGAAGATGGGATAATAAGGTTTGTCGTACACAAGAGACACGCCTTTTGTTGCGTGTTCTGTGAAAATTATTAACACGAGATGTATGGCGAAGGAACTGTACTATCTCTCCATCAGGAGGTGGTGGCCCTGAAAAGGGCCGTTTGATATATTGTTAATATTTACCGACTTACTTCTTTTCGGTCTTCTTGGGCAATAAGACAGCCTGAATGTTTGGCAGAACGCCTCCCTGGGCGATAGTAACACCCTGTAGCAACTTGTTGAGTTCTTCGTCATTACGAATGGCAAGTTGCAAGTGACGAGGAATGATCCTAGTCTTCTTGTTATCACGTGCAGCGTTACCTGCTAACCCAAAACTTCAGCAGCCAGGTACTCCAAGACAGCAGCGAGGTAGACGGGTGCTCCAGCTCCTACTCGCTCGGCATAGTTTCCTTTTCGAAGGAGACGATGTATACGCCCGACTGGAAACTGGAGTCCAGCTCTGCTTGAACGGGATTTAGCCTTGGCCTTCACTTTGCCACCTTTGCCTCGCCCAGACATTTTCCCTTAGTTTTCTCTGAAACTAAGAACGAAAAATAGACAGTAAAACACGGTACTCACTATGTGGAATGAATACGTATTGTGACTATTACACTGTTCACTCACTTAGTTTTATCAACTTTGTAGGATTGAACGAGATATATTGAGTCGCCTGTGACGGCCGCGCTTCTCGCGACAGCTATCGAGTTCGCAAACCAAAATGCTATTGGCTACTTTTCAATCCTGCAGCGCGCAATTTAAACGCTGACTGAATTTGGTCCAAGTTTATTTTTCAACATGCCTCCACAACAAGCGTCTGGAAAAGCTGTGAAGAAGGCCGGAAAGGCCCAAAAGCCGTACGAGCTGGAGACAAGAAAAGCGAAAGAAGAGGAGGAAGGAGAGCTTCAGTATTTACATTTACAAGGTTCTCAAGCAGGTCCATCCCGATACTGGAATCTCCAGCAAAGCTATGTCTATCATGAATAGCTTCGTGAACGACATTTTCGAGAGAATTGCTGCCGAAGCTTCTCGTCTGGCTCACTACAACAAGCGATCAACTATCACGAGCCGGGAGATCCAAACTGCAGTGCGTCTGCTTTTACCTGGAGAATTGGCCAAACACGCCGTCTCCGAAGGGACCAAGGCTGTGACTAAGTACACCAGTTCAAAGTAATGTGTTCTTCTTCTCTTTTCATTCAAACGGCCCTTTCAGGGCCACCACATCTTGAAAAGGAGAAAGTCACATCGAATCTATTTCACTATTAACAGTTCAAGCATGCTTTCTCTATAACCATGCTTATAACGTGCGAGTAGAAATACACACATTATTAGAGAGTTTTGTTCCATTCCCACCTCTATGCTCTCAGTGAGTATTTTTCGTTTGTAGTTAAGTGAATGAAGACAGACAAACAAACAAACGTATACACACCCAGCCAATACATGTCGTCACCGAAGGTACAAGATAATTATGATAATAACAAGAAAATAACAGCTACTCATTATTTAAGAAAGCAAAAAAGAGAGAATGACAGAGGGTTAATAGATACACGGAAATAGTTATTTCATTTAGAGTGACATCCATTACATGTTTAATATCCATGCGCTTGTGGAGAAAACGAAATAGTGTCTGAGGGACAGAGAAATTGTCTCTATTAAGGAGCATAAATCATATTAGTTATTGATAACTAGTAAATCTAATAGTAAGGCACACTATTCAGCCGTATATGCATGTGCATACGGAATAGATTTCTCCATTACATTTGTGAAAGGCTCAGTACACTTCACTAACTAGTAAGGAGGCATACAATTTATATGGGTGATTAAACTAAAATGTAATTAAATGCAGTACTAATTGAAATTAAACTAAAGTTACGAATCATTAAGTATAATTTGAAAACGAGCATATCTATAACAGCCCAGGGAAGAAATAAATAAAGTCGCACTACATTACTTTCTTTTCTCGAACGTTCGTTAGACTACAAATCTGAGCATGAAACGTTTTAAGAAATTTTTTACCATTTCACTCGCTCGATATAACAAGTGTTGTTACGAACGGAATGAGTGTTTTGTTTGTTTTTCTGTAACGACTTATATGGCAAACTCTTTATCAGGAGATGGTGGCCCTGAAAAGGGCCGTTGATTTTGTGATATCACACAAAATTGGAAAAGAAGCAGCTTACTTATTTCTTTCCTGCCACCTTCTTTGAAGCAGCCTTTTAGGGGCGGCTTTGGCCTTCTTGGGGCTTTCGGTTTACTGGCTGCAGGTTTCTTTGTTGGCTTCGCCACTTTCTTTGGTTTTGCCTTTGCCTTGGGTTTTTTAGCAGCTGTCTTTGCTTTCTTCTCAGCTACTTTCTTGGGCTTACTCGGGGCTTTACTTTTCTTTGCAGTCGTTCCTTCTTTCTTCTTTGGTTTTTTCACCACCTTCTCTTTGCTCTTTTGAGCACTCAGCTTGAAGGAACCCGTAGCTCCTTTTCCTTTAGTCTGTGTGAGAATGCCACTATTCACTGCTGATCGAAGATACTTCTTGATAAAAGGGTTCATCCGCTCCACGTCGAGTTTATAGTTGGCAGCAATGTACTTTTTGATAGCCTGGAGAGAAGAACCTCCGCGTTCTTTGAGAGAAGTAATGGCAGTGATTACCATTTCGGATACCTTAGGATGTACGGGTGCCGTTCTCGGTTTTTTCGCTTTTTGTTTGCTCACCTTCTTAGGAGAAGGAGCCGTGGTAGGCGCCGTCGCATCAGCCATTTTTTAAAGCTTTTTTATTTATTAATCTTTCTACTGGTTGAAAAATACGAGCACAAGCACGTGAAGACCTTAAGTAAAGAGAGAGCGGCCGTAATTGAGAGCTTCATCTAACTGAGAGAAGTCAGCTGGGGTCGCCATTTCTCGCGTCTGAACGTATCATCCGGCTGTGTTTGTTCACAAAATTCTGGGTTCCTTTTGAGAAGTTTCGAATTTCCAAAATTTTTCCTAAGGTCTACTAAACGAAAGTTCGATCTTTCTTCTATAGATACGTCTATCCACGATTCGTCAATGGTGGCATTTTTTACCATAAAAACGTGCACCAGTGCGAATGAGAAGCTTCTTTAGGATACAGAAGTTTTTCTAATCGTTTCTCAAGTCACATCATAGAGTGTTTCAAGTAAACAAAACATTTCACATCGAATATCTATATCACACACCCTCAAATGAAAGTAGAGTATTTGTAAGAGAGCATTATATCATCGGAATATCACGTTAGAAACGAGGCAGTCTCTAACACGTCGTCATTTCATTTCATGTTGGGTAGTGCTAAGTGCAGAAGCTTGTTCCACGCTACAAAGAAATTCTCCCGAACAACAGAGAAAAGTAGTTTCTATTCCTTATTCAGAAATTGTTTTCGATCCTTATTATCGTAAACAGTGCATTACAAAGAATATTCAAACAGCAAAACGATTACAGGCCACCCTAAGCCAGTTTGAAAGCAAACTGGTGAGAGTTCGTGACAAATGAGAAACGAAACTAGTGTTCGTCGATACAATCATATAACACATATTCGATTTCAATAAGATGCCTTGAATCGTTAATTTATTTCTTTTTATACTTCCTCTGAAAGTTGATTAATATATATAATATTTATATATAGAAATAACGATGCAGTTTTGAAACGCAGTGTTCTTGGCTTCGTCGACCTTTCTGACATCATTAATTAAGGAATATTTTATTGTAGAGTCACATTTTTCGGAGATAGAAAACTTTAGAGTGATATCTAATAAGCTTGCAACTTTCATCTTTTGAATAGAAATTAACAATTGAGCAAGACATTCATTCGTCTCTCTAAGTGTATGTGTACTCAATAAGCGTAACGCTTCTTCATTGGCGAGTGTTATTTCTATTAATAAGATAACGGATTTACCCCTAACATATTTTATCTACCTGTTTCTCTAAATGATGTATAAAGTAACATGCACACAGAGTAAACTTGGAAATGAACACTAACCAAACAATTCCTAATTACGCACTACCAGTTCTTATAACATAAGTTATTTCACTAAAGTTAATTTGCAAAGCATAATGTTTATCCTTAACTTAACAGATATATATATATAACGTTTCCGAGTGAGGGAGGTAGAAATCGTATTGTGTGAAAAGGAGTTAGCTAGTAAGGAATTTGTGTACTTGTACGTGTACTTGAGAGAATTATAAGAAGTACGAAAATGTGGTATCTCTTCATTAGAGGTGGTGGCCCTGAAAAGGGCCGTTTTTTTGTTATAAAGTGAATATTTAACCTCCGAATCCGTACAGAGTGCGACCCTGTCGTTTCAGAGCATACACTACGTCCATGGCGGTCACAGTCTTTCTTTTGGCGTGCTCCGTGTAGGTAACAGCATCACGGATTACGTTTTCCAAGAAAACTTTCAAAACACCTCGGGTTTCTTCGTAGATGAGACCAGAGATGCGCTTTACACCGCCTCTGCGAGCTAGACGTCTGATGGCTGGTTTCGTGATACCCTGGATATTGTCTCTGAGAACCTTACGATGACGTTTTGCTCCACCTTTACCGAGACCCTTGCCACCTTTTCCTCTTCCAGACATGGCGTAAATGTAGGAATATTAAAGAATAATCTCTGCTCGAACAGCTCAAAAAACGAAAACAACCACTATCGGTAACACTATATAATCTTAGCGCGGCCCTCTCGGAAAGCTCCTCGTCGCTTAACGTTGAACAGCAAAACTGTGACCATAGAAACTGAAAATATTTATTGAGAACTAAATAATAACCATCAAAGAAATGTGTTGGATCATATTATTATTATTTATTTTTACCGAAAACAACTTCCATCTAGATATTTACGAGGTTACTTGGTGGACTGGACAAAATGTACATGTACTTCTCGAAAGGAAATATGTCCTAGCAGTAACTATGTAAAATAAAATTAAAAAATAAATAAAAATAAAATAAAGATTCTTACACATATCTTTCAGACGATAAGAAAGTACCATCAGTAAGAATTATATTTCATTCGAATATTGGTAACGTATTGCTATACCGTTTTGTTTGAGTATTACAATCCAATTTTGCTTCAGAAACCAAAAAGTGGTGCAAACTAGGATTGAGAATCACAACTCTTTGTCCAATGGCGTCTCGACTCTGCGTCCTGTCCAATGATTGGTGGAACACGACCAATGAGAAGCTCTCTCGAACGGAAAGCGCAAAGTTTGAAAAGATAAACAAAAGCGCCTTCGAACGATGATCATTCTTAGCACGGAAGTCGAAGAGTGTAGTAGGATTGTAGTTCTACGTACGTTTGTAATATAGCACGGACAAAACGAAATTATGGCTCGCACGAAACAAACTGCAAGAAAATCCACGGGCGGAAAAGCACCAAGAAAACAACTGGCCACTAAAGCTGCCCGAAAGAGCGCTCCAGCAACAGGAGGTGTAAAGAAACCTCATCGTTACAGGCCAGGAACAGTAGCCCTCCGTGAAATCCGTCGATACCAGAAGTCAACTGAGCTGCTCATTCGAAAACTACCTTCCAGAGACTGGTGAGAGAAATTGCCCAGGACTTCAAGACTGACCTTAGATTCCAGAGCTCTGCTGTCATGGCTCTTCAGGAGGCCAGTGAAGCGTACTTGGTGGGTCTCTTCGAAGACACTAACCTGTGTGCCATTCACGCAAAGAGGGTGACCATCATGCCGAAAGACATCCAACTCGCACGTAGAATTCGAGGGGAACGAGCCTAAATGGAGAGAGAGGTATTGTAACTTACCCTCGCCAATAAACAAACGGCCCTTTCAGGGCCACCACATCCTGAACAAAGAGTATGCCATTCGCACACATCATGACTACATGTACTATGTTAGTAACATACATCTTTTCAAGTTGAATTTGCACGTAAGAAATGCAAGGAGTTGTAGTTTAGCAGCAACCGTCTTTTCTCTTACGAAAGTTTGTGAGTTAAGTATTCTTTCGTTTTACTTTATCAAGGAACCTTTAAATTATTACACTTACTCGACGTGCATGAAACAGTTTTCAAAAATCCCTGCATGTTCGATATTTAGTCTAGTTATGTGCCTGAGAGAAGTATAAAATTTCATATTACGAAGTTGGTGTGTTTTCTTGTTCTCCTTCGAAATATATTATTGTGCTGCAGAAAATGTCGTATTGGTTTGTTTTCATTTTCTCTTCCGTGTAACGACATCTATGAAGGTAGGTACATTCCTTTCAGGTTAAGAATATTGAAAAGAAATGGCAATAGCTTACGAACTACACATACTCAGCTTACTTAGAAAGACGAACATCGTCTGGTTACGACAGTGAACACTGTCAACAACGTATCGTTATGCTGGTATAAGAGAAAACCTAACTGTGACGATCTACTTATATAGTAAGTACTATAATGAATCGTATTAAAACGTTTTTGTTTTATGATTATTTATGTATTATGGAAGGTGGGATAATAAGGTTTGTCGTACACAAGAGACACGCCTTTGTTGCGTGTTCTGTGAAAATTATTAACACGAGATGTATGGCGAAGGAACTGTACTATCTCTCCATCAGGAGGTGGTGGCCCTGAAAAGGGCCGTTTATATATTGTTAATATTTACCGACTTACTTCTTTTCGGTCTTCTTGGGCAATAAGACAGCCTGAATGTTTGGCAGAACGCCTCCCTGGGCGATAGTAACACCCTGTAGCAACTTGTTGAGTTCTTCGTCATTACGAATGGCAAGTTGCAAGTGACGAGGGATGATCCTAGTCTTCTTGTTATCACGTGCAGCGTTACCTGCTAACCCAAAACTTCAGCAGCCAGGTACTCCAAGACAGCAGCGAGGTAGACGGGTGCTCCAGCTCCTACTCGCTCGGCATAGTTTCCTTTCGAAGGAGACGATGTATACGCCCGACTGGAAACTGGAGTCCAGCTCTGCTTGAACGGGATTTAGCCTTGGCCTTCACTTTGCCACCTTTGCCTCGCCCAGACATTTTCCCTTAGTTTTTCTCTGAAACTAAGAACGAAAAATAGACAGTAAAACACGATACTCACTATGTGGAATGAATACGTATTGTGACTATTACGCTGTTCACTCACTTAGTTTTATCAACTTTGTAGGATTGAACGACGTATATTGAGTCGCCTGTGACGGCCGCGCTTCTCGCGACAGCTATCGAGTTCGCAAACCAAAATGCTATTGGCTACTTTTCAATCCTGCAGCGCGCAATTTAAACGCTGACTGAATTTGGTCCAAGTTTATTTTTCAACATGCCTCCACAACAAGCGTCTGGAAAAGCTGTGAAGAAGGCCGGAAAGGCCCAAAAAGCCGTACGAGCTGGAGACAAGAAAAGCGAAAGAAGAGGAGGAAGGAGAGCTTCAGTATTTACATTTACAAGGTTCTCAAGCAGGTCCATCCCGATACTGGAATCTCCAGCAAAGCTATGTCTATCATGAATAGCTTCGTGAACGACATTTTCGAGAGAATTGCTGCCGAAGCTTCTCGTCTGGCTCACTACAACAAGCGATCAACTATCACGAGCCGGGAGATCCAAACTGCAGTGCGTCTGCTTTTACCTGGAGAATTGGCCAAACACGCCGTCTCCGAAGGGACCAAGGCTGTGACTAAGTACACCAGTTCAAAGTAATGTGTTCTTCTTCTCTTTTCATTCAAACGGCCCTTTCAGGGCCACCACATCTTGAAAAGGAGAAAGTCACATCGAATCTATTTCACTATTAACAGTTCAAGCATGCTTTCTCTATAACCATGCTTATAACGTGCGAGTAGAAATACACACATTATTAGAGAGTTTTGTTCCATTCCCACCTCTATGCTCTCAGTGAGTATTTTTCGTTTGTAGTTAAGTGAATGAAGACAGACAAACAAACAAACGTATACACACCCAGCCAATACATGTCGTCACCGAAAGGTACAAGATAATTATGATAATAACAAGAAAATAACAGCTACTCATTATTTAAGAAAGCAAAAAAGAGAGAATGACAGAGGGTTAATAGATACACGGAAATAGTTATTTCATTTAGAGTGACATCCATTACATGTTTAATATCCATGCGCTTGGGAGAAAACGAAATAGTGTCTGAGGGACAGAGAAATTGTCTCTATTAAGGAGCATAAATCATATTAGTTATTGATAACTAGTAAATCTAATAGTAAGGCACACTATTCAGCCGTATATGCATGTGCATACGGAATAGATTTCTCCATTACATTTGTGAAAGGCTCAGTACACTTCACTAACTAGTAAGGAGGCATACAATTTATATGGGTGATTAAACTAAAATGTAATTAAATGCAGTACTAATTGAAATTAAACTAAAGTTACGAATCATTAAGTATAATTTGAAAACGAGCATATCTATAACAGCCCAGGGAAGAAATAAATAAAGTCGCACTACATTACTTTCTTTTCTCGAACGTTCGTTAGACTACAAATCTGAGCATGAAACGTTTTAAGAAATTTTTTACCATTTCACTCGCTCGATATAACAAGTGTTGTTACGAACGGAATGAGTGTTTTGTTTGTTTTTCTGTAACGACTTATATGGCAAACTCTTTATCAGGAGATGGTGGCCCTGAAAAGGGCCGTTGATTTTGTGATATCACACAAAATTGGAAAAGAAGCAGCTTACTTATTTCTTTCCTGCCACCTTCTTGAAGCAGCCTTTTAGGGGCGGCTTTGGCCTTCTTGGGGCTTTCGGTTTACTGGCTGCAGGTTTCTTTGTTGGCTTCGCCACTTTCTTTGGTTTTGCCTTTGCCTTGGGTTTTAGCAGCTGTCTTTGCTTTCTTCTCAGCTACTTTCTTGGGCTTACTCGGGGCTTTACTTTTCTTTGCAGTCGTTCCTTCTTTCTTCTTTGGTTTTTTCACCACCTTCTCTTTGCTCTTTTGAGCACTCAGCTTGAAGGAACCCGTAGCTCCTTTTCCTTTAGTCTGTGTGAGAATGCCACTATTCACTGCTGATCGAAGATACTTCTTGATAAAAGGGTTCATCCGCTCCACGTCGAGTTTATAGTTGGCAGCAATGTACTTTTTGATAGCCTGGAGAGAAGAACCTCCGCGTTCTTTGAGAGAAGTAATGGCAGTGATTACCATTTCGGATACCTTAGGATGTACGGGTGCCGTTCTCGGTTTTTTCGCTTTTTGTTTGCTCACCTTCTTAGGAGAAGGAGCCGTGGTAGGCGCCGTCGCATCAGCCATTTTTTAAAGCTTTTTTATTTATTAATCTTTCTACTGGTTGAAAAATACGAGCACAAGCACGTGAAGACCTTAAGTAAAGAGAGAGCGGCCGTAATTGAGAGCTTCATCTAACTGAGAGAAGTCAGCTGGGGTCGCCATTTCTCGCGTCTGAACGTATCATCCGGCTGTGTTTGTTCACAAAATTCTGGGTTCCTTTTGAGAAGTTTCGAATTTCCAAAATTTTTCCTAAGGTCTACTAAACGAAAGTTCGATCTTTCTTCTATAGATACGTCTATCCACGATTCGTCAATGGTGGCATTTTTTACCATAAAAACGTGCACCAGTGCGAATGAGAAGCTTCTTTAGGATACAGAAGTTTTTCTAATCGTTTCTCAAGTCACATCATAGAGTGTTTCAAGTAAACAAAACATTTCACATCGAATATCTATATCACACACCCTCAAATGAAAGTAGAGTATTTGTAAGAGAGCATTATATCATCGGAATATCACGTTAGAAACGAGGCAGTCTCTAACACGTCGTCATTTCATGTTGGGTAGTGCTAAGTGCAGAAGCTTGTTCCACGCTACAAAGAAATTCTCCCGAACAACAGAGAAAAGTAGTTTCTATTCCTTATTCAGAAATTGTTTTCGATCCTTATTATCGTAAACAGTGCATTACAAAGAATATTCAAACAGCAAAACGATTACAGGCCACCCTAAGCCAGTTTGCTTTCAAACTGGTGAGAGTTCGTGACAAATGAGAAACGAAACTAGTGTTCGTCGATACAATCATATAACACATATTCGATTTCAATAAGATGCCTTGAATCGTTAATTTATTTCTTTTTATACTTCCTCTGAAAGTTGATTAATATATATAATATTTATATATAGAAATAACGATGCAGTTTTGAAACGCAGTGTTCTTGGCTTCGTCGACCTTTCTGACATCATTAATTAAGGAATATTTTATTGTAGAGTCACATTTTTCGGAGATAGAAAACTTTAGAGTGATATCTAATAAGCTTGCAACTTTCATCTTTTGAATAGAAATTAACAATTGAGCAAGACATTCATTCGTCTCTCTAAGTGTATGTGTACTCAATAAGCGTAACGCTTCTTCATTGGCGAGTGTTATTTCTATTAATAAGATAACGGGATTTACCCCTAACATATTTTATCTACCTGTTTCTCTAAATGATGTATAAAGTAACATGCACACAGAGTAAACTTGGAAATGAACACTAACCAAACAATTCCTAATTACGCACTACCAGTTCTTATAACATAAGTTATTTCACTAAAGTTAATTTGCAAAGCATAATGTTTATCCTTAACTTAACAGATATATATATAACGTTTCCGAGTGAGGGAGGTAGAAATCGTATTGTGTGAAAAGGAGTTAGCTAGTAAGGAATTTGTGTACTTGTACGTGTACTTGAGAGAATTATAAGAAGTACGAAAATGTGGTATCTCTTCATTAGAGGTGGTGGCCCTGAAAAGGGCCGTTTTTTTGTTATAAAGTGAATATTTAACCTCCGAATCCGTACAGAGTGCGACCCTGTCGTTTCAGAGCATACACTACGTCCATGGCGGTCACAGTCTTTCTTTTGGCGTGCTCCGTGTAGGTAACAGCATCACGGATTACGTTTTCCAAGAAAACTTTCAAAACACCTCGGGTTTCTTCGTAGATGAGACCAGAGATGCGCTTTACACCGCCTCTGCGAGCTAGACGTCTGATGGCTGGTTTCGTGATACCCTGGATATTGTCTCTGAGAACCTTACGATGACGTTTTGCTCCACCTTTACCGAGACCCTTGCCACCTTTTCCTCTTCCAGACATGGCGTAAATGTAGGAATATTAAAGAATAATCTCTGCTCGAACAGCTCAAAAAACGAAAACAACCACTATCGGTAACACTATATAATCTTAGCGCGGCCCTCTCGGAAAGCTCCTCGTCGCTTAACGTTGAACAGCAAAACTGTGACCATAGAAACTGAAAATATTTATTGAGAACTAAATAATAACCATCAAAGAAATGTGTTGGATCATATTATTATTATTTATTTTTACCGAAAACAACTTCCATCTAGATATTTACGAGGTTACTTGGTGGACTGGACAAAATGTACATGTACTTCTCGAAAGGAAATATGTCCTAGCAGAGTAACTATGTAAAATAAAATTAAAAAAATAAATAAAAATAAAATAAAGATTCTTACACATATCTTTCAGACGATAAGAAAGTACCATCAGTAAGAATTATATTTCATTCGAATATTGGTAACGTATTGCTATACCGTTTTGTTTGAGTATTACAATCCAATTTTGCTTCAGAAACCAAAAAGTGGTGCAAACTAGGATTGAGAATCACAACTCTTTGTCCAATGGCGTCTCGACTCTGCGTCCTGTCCAATGATTGGTGGAACACGACCAATGAGAAGCTCTCTCGAACGGAAAGCGCAAAGTTTGAAAAGATAAACAAAAGCGCCTTCGAACGATGATCATTCTTAGCACGGAAGTCGAAGAGTGTAGTAGGATTGTAGTTCTACGTACGTTTGTAATATAGCACGGACAAAACGAAATTATGGCTCGCACGAAACAAACTGCAAGAAAATCCACGGGCGGAAAAGCACCAAGAAAACAACTGGCCACTAAAGCTGCCCGAAAGAGCGCTCCAGCAACAGGAGGTGTAAAGAAACCTCATCGTTACAGGCCAGGAACAGTAGCCCTCCGTGAAATCCGTCGATACCAGAAGTCAACTGAGCTGCTCATTCGAAAACTACCTTCCAGAGACTGGTGAGAGAAATTGCCCAGGACTTCAAGACTGACCTTAGATTCCAGAGCTCTGCTGTCATGGCTCTTCAGGAGGCCAGTGAAGCGTACTTGGTGGGTCTCTTCGAAGACACTAACCTGTGTGCCATTCACGCAAAGAGGGTGACCATCATGCCGAAAGACATCCAACTCGCACGTAGAATTCGAGGGGAACGAGCCTAAATGGAGAGAGAGGTATTGTAACTTACCCTCGCCAATAAACAAACGGCCCTTTCAGGGCCACCACATCCTGAACAAAGAGTATGCCATTCGCACACATCATGACTACATGTACTATGTTAGTAACATACATCTTTTCAAGTTGAATTTGCACGTAAGAAATGCAAGGAGTTGTAGTTTAGCAGCAACCGTCTTTTCTCTTACGAAAGTTTGTGAGTTAAGTATTCTTTCGTTTTACTTTATCAAGGAACCTTTTAAATTATTACACTTACTCGACGTGCATGAAACAGTTTTCAAAAATCCCTGCATGTTCGATATTTAGTCTAGTTATGTGCCTGGAGAGAAGTATAAAATTTCATATTACGAAGTTGGTGTGTTTTCTTGTTCTCCTTCGAAATATATTATTGTGCTGCAGAAAATGTCGTATTGGTTTGTTTTCATTTTTCTCTTTCCGTGTAACGACATCTATGAAGGTAGGTACATTCCTTTCAGGTTAAGAATATTGAAAAGAAATGGCAATAGCTTACGAACTACACATACTCAGCTTACTTAGAAAGACGAACATCGTCTGGTTACGACAGTGAACACTGTCAACAACGTATCGTTATGCTGGTATAAGAGAAAACCTAACTGTGACGATCTACTTATATAGTAAGTACTATAATGAATCGTATTAAAACGTTTTTGTTTTATGATTATTTATGTATTATGGAAGGTGGGATAATAAGGTTTGTCGTACACAAGAGACACGCCTTTTGTTGCGTGTTCTGTGAAAATTATTAACACGAGATGTATGGCGAAGGAACTGTACTATCTCTCCATCAGGAGGTGGTGGCCCTGAAAAGGGCCGTTTTATATATTGTTAATATTTACCGACTTACTTCTTTTCGGTCTTCTTGGGCAATAAGACAGCCTGAATGTTTGGCAGAACGCCTCCCTGGGCGATAGTAACACCCTGTAGCAACTTGTTGAGTTCTTCGTCATTACGAATGGCAAGTTGCAAGTGACGAGGGATGATCCTAGTCTTCTTGTTATCACGTGCAGCGTTACCTGCTAACTCCAAAACTTCAGCAGCCAGGTACTCCAAGACAGCAGCGAGGTAGACGGGTGCTCCAGCTCCTACTCGCTCGGCATAGTTTCCTTTTCGAAGGAGACGATGTATACGCCCGACTGGAAACTGGAGTCCAGCTCTGCTTGAACGGGATTTAGCCTTGGCCTTCACTTTGCCACCTTTGCCTCGCCCAGACATTTTCCCTTAGTTTTTCTCTGAAACTAAGAACGAAAAATAGACAGTAAAACACGATACTCACTATGTGGAATGAATACGTATTGTGACTATTACGCTGTTCACTCACTTAGTTTTATCAACTTTGTAGGATTGAACGACGTATATTGAGTCGCCTGTGACGGCCGCGCTTCTCGCGACAGCTATCGAGTTCGCAAACCAAAATGCTATTGGCTACTTTTCAATCCTGCAGCGCGCAATTTAAACGCTGACTGAATTTGGTCCAAGTTTATTTTTCAACATGCCTCCACAACAAGCGTCTGGAAAAGCTGTGAAGAAGGCCGGAAAGGCCCAAAAGCCGTACGAGCTGGAGACAAGAAAAGCGAAAGAAGAGGAGGAAGGAGAGCTTCAGTATTTACATTTACAAGGTTCTCAAGCAGGTCCATCCCGATACTGGAATCTCCAGCAAAGCTATGTCTATCATGAATAGCTTCGTGAACGACATTTTCGAGAGAATTGCTGCCGAAGCTTCTCGTCTGGCTCACTACAACAAGCGATCAACTATCACGAGCCGGGAGATCCAAACTGCAGTGCGTCTGCTTTTACCTGGAGAATTGGCCAAACACGCCGTCTCCGAAGGGACCAAGGCTGTGACTAAGTACACCAGTTCAAAGTAATGTGTTCTTCTTCTCTTTTCATTCAAACGGCCCTTTCAGGGCCACCACATCTTGAAAAGGAGAAAGTCACATCGAATCTATTTCACTATTAACAGTTCAAGCATGCTTTCTCTATAACCATGCTTATAACGTGCGAGTAGAAATACACACATTATTAGAGAGTTTTGTTCCATTCCCACCTCTATGCTCTCAGTGAGTATTTTTCGTTTGTAGTTAAGTGAATGAAGACAGACAAACAAACAAACGTATACACACCCAGCCAATACATGTCGTCACCGAAAGGTACAAGATAATTATGATAATAACAAGAAAATAACAGCTACTCATTATTTAAGAAAGCAAAAAAGAGAGAATGACAGAGGGTTAATAGATACACGGAAATAGTTATTTCATTTAGAGTGACATCCATTACATGTTTAATATCCATGCGCTTGGGAGAAAACGAAATAGTGTCTGAGGGACAGAGAAATTGTCTCTATTAAGGAGCATAAATCATATTAGTTATTGATAACTAGTAAATCTAATAGTAAGGCACACTATTCAGCCGTATATGCATGTGCATACGGAATAGATTTCTCCATTACATTTGTGAAAGGCTCAGTACACTTCACTAACTAGTAAGGAGGCATACAATTTATATGGGTGATTAAACTAAAATGTAATTAAATGCAGTACTAATTGAAATTAAACTAAAGTTACGAATCATTAAGTATAATTTGAAAACGAGCATATCTATAACAGCCCAGGGAAGAAATAAATAAAGTCGCACTACATTACTTTCTTTTCTCGAACGTTCGTTAGACTACAAATCTGAGCATGAAACGTTTTAAGAAATTTTTACCATTTCACTCGCTCGATATAACAAGTGTTGTTACGAACGGAATGAGTGTTTTGTTTGTTTTTCTGTAACGACTTATATGGCAAACTCTTTATCAGGAGATGGTGGCCCTGAAAAGGGCCGTTGATTTTGTGATATCACACAAAATTGGAAAAGAAGCAGCTTACTTATTTCTTTCCTGCCACCTTCTTTGAAGCAGCCTTTTAGGGGCGGCTTTGGCCTTCTTGGGGCTTTCGGTTTACTGGCTGCAGGTTTCTTTGCTGGCTTCGCCACTTTCTTTGGTTTTGCCTTTGCCTTGGGTTTTAGCAGCTGTCTTTGCTTTCTTCTCAGCTACTTTCTTGGGCTTACTCGGGGCTTTACTTTTCTTTGCAGTCGTTCCTTCTTTCTTCTTTGTTTTTTCACCACCTTCTCTTTGCTCTTTTGAGCACTCAGCTTGAAGGAACCCGTAGCTCCTTTTCCTTTAGTCTGTGTGAGAATGCCACTATTCACTGCTGATCGAAGATACTTCTTGATAAAGGGTTCATCCGCTCCACGTCGAGTTTATAGTTGGCAGCAATGTACTTTTGATAGCCTGGAGAGAAGAACCTCCGCGTTCTTTGAGAGAAGTAATGGCAGTGATTACCATTTCGGATACCTTAGGATGTACGGGTGCCGTTCTCGGTTTTTTCGCTTTTGTTTTCTCACCTTCTTAGGAGAAGGAGCCGTGGTAGGCGCCGTCGCATCAGCCATTTTTAAAGCTTTTTTATTTATTAATCTTTCTACTGGTTGAAAAATACGAGCACAAGCACGTGAAGACCTTAAGTAAAGAGAGAGCGGCCGTAATTGAGAGCTTCATCTAACTGAGAGAAGTCAGCTGGGGTCGCCATTTCTCGCGTCTGAACGTATCATCCGGCTGTGTTTGTTCACAAAATTCTGGGTTCCTTTTGAGAAGTTTCGAATTTCCAAAATTTTTCCTAAGGTCTACTAAACGAAAGTTCGATCTTTCTTCTATAGATACGTCTATCCACGATTCGTCAATGGTGGCATTTTTTACCATAAAACGTGCACCAGTGCGAATGAGAAGCTTCTTTAGGATACAGAAGTTTTTCTAATCGTTTCTCAAGTCACATCATAGAGTGTTTCAAGTAAACAAAACATTTCACATCGAATATCTATATCACACACCCTCAAATGAAAGTAGAGTATTTGTAAGAGAGCATTATATCATCGGAATATCACGTTAGAAACGAGGCAGTCTCTAACACGTCGTCATTTCATGTTGGGTAGTGCTAAGTGCAGAAGCTTGTTCCACGCTACAAAGAAATTCTCCCGAACAACAGAGAAAAGTAGTTTCTATTCCTTATTCAGAAATTGTTTTCGATCCTTATTATCGTAAACAGTGCATTACAAAGAATATTCAAACAGCAAAACGATTACAGGCCACCCCTAAGCCAGTTTGCTTTCAAACTGGTGAGAGTTCGTGACAAATGAGAAACGAAACTAGTGTTCGTCGATACAATCATATAACACATATTCGATTTCAATAAGATGCCTTGAATCGTTAATTTATTTCTTTTTATACTTCCTCTGAAAGTTGATTAATATATATAATATTTATATATAGAAATAACGATGCAGTTTTGAAACGCAGTGTTCTTGGCTTCGTCGACCTTTCTGACATCATTAATTAAGGAATATTTTATTGTAGAGTCACATTTTTCGGAGATAGAAAACTTTAGAGTGATATCTAATAAGCTTGCAACTTTCATCTTTTGAATAGAAATTAACAATTGAGCAAGACATTCATTCGTCTCTCTAAGTGTATGTGTACTCAATAAGCGTAACGCTTCTTCATTGGCGAGTGTTATTTCTATTAATAAGATAACGGGGATTTACCCCTAACATATTTTATCTACCTGTTTCTCTAAATGATGTATAAAGTAACATGCACACAGAGTAAACTTGGAAATGAACACTAACCAAACAATTCCTAATTACGCACTACCAGTTCTTATAACATAAGTTATTTCACTAAAGTTAATTTGCAAAGCATAATGTTTATCCTTAACTTAACAGATATATATATAACGTTTCCGAGTGAGGGAGGTAGAAATCGTATTGTGTGAAAAGGAGTTAGCTAGTAAGGAATTTGTGTACTTGTACGTGTACTTGAGAGAATTATAAGAAGTACGAAAATGTGGTATCTCTTCATTAGAGGTGGTGGCCCTGAAAAGGGCCGTTTTTTTGTTATAAAGTGAATATTTAACCTCCGAATCCGTACAGAGTGCGACCCTGTCGTTTCAGAGCATACACTACGTCCATGGCGGTCACAGTCTTTCTTTTGGCGTGCTCCGTGTAGGTAACAGCATCACGGATTACGTTTTCCAAGAAAACTTTCAAAACACCTCGGGTTTCTTCGTAGATGAGACCAGAGATGCGCTTTACACCGCCTCTGCGAGCTAGACGTCTGATGGCTGGTTTCGTGATACCCTGGATATTGTCTCTGAGAACCTTACGATGACGTTTTGCTCCACCTTTACCGAGACCCTTGCCACCTTTTCCTCTTCCAGACATGGCGTAAATGTAGGAATATTAAAGAATAATCTCTGCTCGAACAGCTCAAAAAACGAAAACAACCACTATCGGTAACACTATATAATCTTAGCGCGGCCCTCTCGGAAAGCTCCTCGTCGCTTAACGTTGAACAGCAAAACTGTGACCATAGAAACTGAAAATATTTATTGAGAACTAAATAATAACCATCAAAGAAATGTGTTGGATCATATTATTATTATTTATTTTTACCGAAAACAACTTCCATCTAGATATTTACGAGGTTACTTGGTGGACTGGACAAAATGTACATGTACTTCTCGAAAGGAAATATGTCCTAGCAGAGTAACTATGTAAAATAAAATTAAAAAAATAAATAAAAATAAAATAAAGATTCTTACACATATCTTTCAGACGATAAGAAAGTACCATCAGTAAGAATTATATTTCATTCGAATATTGGTAACGTATTGCTATACCGTTTTGTTTGAGTATTACAATCCAATTTTGCTTCAGAAACCAAAAAGTGGTGCAAACTAGGATTGAGAATCACAACTCTTTGTCCAATGGCGTCTCGACTCTGCGTCCTGTCCAATGATTGGTGGAACACGACCAATGAGAAGCTCTCTCGAACGGAAAGCGCAAAGTTTGAAAAGATAAACAAAAGCGCCTTCGAACGATGATCATTCTTAGCACGGAAGTCGAAGAGTGTAGTAGGATTGTAGTTCTACGTACGTTTGTAATATAGCACGGACAAAACGAAATTATGGCTCGCACGAAACAAACTGCAAGAAAATCCACGGGCGGAAAAGCACCAAGAAAACAACTGGCCACTAAAGCTGCCCGAAAGAGCGCTCCAGCAACAGGAGGTGTAAAGAAACCTCATCGTTACAGGCCAGGAACAGTAGCCCTCCGTGAAATCCGTCGATACCAGAAGTCAACTGAGCTGCTCATTCGAAAACTACCTTCCAGAGACTGGTGAGAGAAATTGCCCAGGACTTCAAGACTGACCTTAGATTCCAGAGCTCTGCTGTCATGGCTCTTCAGGAGGCCAGTGAAGCGTACTTGGTGGGTCTCTTCGAAGACACTAACCTGTGTGCCATTCACGCAAAGAGGGTGACCATCATGCCGAAAGACATCCAACTCGCACGTAGAATTCGAGGGGAACGAGCCTAAATGGAGAGAGAGGTATTGTAACTTACCCTCGCCAATAAACAAACGGCCCTTTCAGGGCCACCACATCCTGAACAAAGAGTATGCCATTCGCACACATCATGACTACATGTACTATGTTAGTAACATACATCTTTTCAAGTTGAATTTGCACGTAAGAAATGCAAGGAGTTGTAGTTTAGCAGCAACCGTCTTTTCTCTTACGAAAGTTTGTGAGTTAAGTATTCTTTCGTTTTACTTTATCAAGGAACCTTTTAAATTATTACACTTACTCGACGTGCATGAAACAGTTTTCAAAAATCCCTGCATGTTCGATATTTAGTCTAGTTATGTGCCTGGAGAGAAGTATAAAATTTCATATTACGAAGTTGGTGTGTTTTCTTGTTCTCCTTCGAAATATATTATTGTGCTGCAGAAAATGTCGTATTGGTTTGTTTTCATTTTCTCTTTCCGTGTAACGACATCTATGAAGGTAGGTACATTCCTTTCAGGTTAAGAATATTGAAAAGAAATGGCAATAGCTTACGAACTACACATACTCAGCTTACTTAGAAAGACGAACATCGTCTGGTTACGACAGTGAACACTGTCAACAACGTATCGTTATGCTGGTATAAGAGAAAACCTAACTGTGACGATCTACTTATATAGTAAGTACTATAATGAATCGTATTAAAACGTTTTTGTTTTATGATTATTTATGTATTATGGAAGGTGGGATAATAAGGTTTGTCGTACACAAGAGACACGCCTTTTGTTGCGTGTTCTGTGAAAATTATTAACACGAGATGTATGGCGAAGGAACTGTACTATCTCTCCATCAGGAGGTGGTGGCCCTGAAAAGGGCCGTTTTATATATTGTTAATATTTACCGACTTACTTCTTTTCGGTCTTCTTGGGCAATAAGACAGCCTGAATGTTTGGCAGAACGCCTCCCTGGGCGATAGTAACACCCTGTAGCAACTTGTTGAGTTCTTCGTCATTACGAATGGCAAGTTGCAAGTGACGAGGGATGATCCTAGTCTTCTTGTTATCACGTGCAGCGTTACCTGCTAACTCCAAAACTTCAGCAGCCAGGTACTCCAAGACAGCAGCGAGGTAGACGGGTGCTCCAGCTCCTACTCGCTCGGCATAGTTTCCTTTTCGAAGGAGACGATGTATACGCCCGACTGGAAACTGGAGTCCAGCTCTGCTTGAACGGGATTTAGCCTTGGCCTTCACTTTGCCACCTTTGCCTCGCCCAGACATTTTCCCTTAGTTTTTCTCTGAAACTAAGAACGAAAAATAGACAGTAAAACACGATACTCACTATGTGGAATGAATACGTATTGTGACTATTACGCTGTTCACTCACTTAGTTTTATCAACTTTGTAGGATTGAACGACGTATATTGAGTCGCCTGTGACGGCCGCGCTTCTCGCGACAGCTATCGAGTTCGCAAACCAAAATGCTATTGGCTACTTTTCAATCCTGCAGCGCGCAATTTAAACGCTGACTGAATTTGGTCCAAGTTTATTTTTCAACATGCCTCCACAACAAGCGTCTGGAAAAGCTGTGAAGAAGGCCGGAAAGGCCCAAAAGCCGTACGAGCTGGAGACAAGAAAAGCGAAAGAAGAGGAGGAAGGAGAGCTTCAGTATTTACATTTACAAGGTTCTCAAGCAGGTCCATCCCGATACTGGAATCTCCAGCAAAGCTATGTCTATCATGAATAGCTTCGTGAACGACATTTTCGAGAGAATTGCTGCCGAAGCTTCTCGTCTGGCTCACTACAACAAGCGATCAACTATCACGAGCCGGGAGATCCAAACTGCAGTGCGTCTGCTTTTACCTGGAGAATTGGCCAAACACGCCGTCTCCGAAGGGACCAAGGCTGTGACTAAGTACACCAGTTCAAAGTAATGTGTTCTTCTTCTCTTTTCAATTCAAACGGCCCTTTTCAGGGCCACCACATCTTGAAAAGGAGAAAGTCACATCGAATCTATTTCACTATTAACAGTTCAAGCATGCTTTCTCTATAACCATGCTTATAACGTGCGAGTAGAAATACACACATTATTAGAGAGTTTTGTTCCATTCCCACCTCTATGCTCTCAGTGAGTATTTTTCGTTTGTAGTTAAGTGAATGAAGACAGACAAACAAACAAACGTATACACACCCAGCCAATACATGTCGTCACCGAAAGGTACAAGATAATTATGATAATAACAAGAAAATAACAGCTACTCATTATTTAAGAAAGCAAAAAAGAGAGAATGACAGAGGGTTAATAGATACACGGAAATAGTTATTTCATTTAGAGTGACATCCATTACATGTTTAATATCCATGCGCTTGGGAGAAAACGAAATAGTGTCTGAGGGACAGAGAAATTGTCTCTATTAAGGAGCATAAATCATATTAGTTATTGATAACTAGTAAATCTAATAGTAAGGCACACTATTCAGCCGTATATGCATGTGCATACGGAATAGATTTCTCCATTACATTTGTGAAAGGCTCAGTACACTTCACTAACTAGTAAGGAGGCATACAATTTATATGGGTGATTAAACTAAAATGTAATTAAATGCAGTACTAATTGAAATTAAACTAAAGTTACGAATCATTAAGTATAATTTGAAAACGAGCATATCTATAACAGCCCAGGGAAGAAATAAATAAAGTCGCACTACATTACTTTCTTTTCTCGAACGTTCGTTAGACTACAAATCTGAGCATGAAACGTTTTAAGAAATTTTTTACCATTTCACTCGCTCGATATAACAAGTGTTGTTACGAACGGAATGAGTGTTTTGTTTGTTTTTCTGTAACGACTTATATGGCAAACTCTTTATCAGGAGATGGTGGCCCTGAAAAGGGCCGTTGATTTTGTGATATCACACAAAATTGGAAAAGAAGCAGCTTACTTATTTCTTTCCTGCCACCTCTTGAAGCAGCCTTTTAGGGGCGGCTTTGGCCTTCTTGGGGCTTTCGGTTTACTGGCTGCAGGTTTCTTTGCTGGCTTCGCCACTTTCTTTGGTTTTGCCTTTGCCTTGGGTTTTTTAGCAGCTGTCTTTGCTTTCTTCTCAGCTACTTTCTTGGGCTTACTCGGGGCTTTACTTTTCTTTGCAGTCGTTCCTTCTTTCTTCTTTGGTTTTCACCACCTTCTCTTTGCTCTTTTGAGCACTCAGCTTGAAGGAACCCGTAGCTCCTTTTCCTTTAGTCTGTGTGAGAATGCCACTATTCACTGCTGATCGAAGATACTTCTTGATAAAGGGTTCATCCGCTCCACGTCGAGTTTATAGTTGGCAGCAATGTACTTTTGATAGCCTGGAGAGAAGAACCTCCGCGTTCTTTGAGAGAAGTAATGGCAGTGATTACCATTTCGGATACCTTAGGATGTACGGGTGCCGTTCTCGGTTTTTTCGCTTTTGTTTGCTCACCTTCTTAGGAGAAGGAGCCGTGGTAGGCGCCGTCGCATCAGCCATTTTTAAAGCTTTTTTATTTATTAATCTTTCTACTCGGTTGAAAAATACGAGCACAAGCACGTGAAGACCTTAAGTAAAGAGAGAGCGGCCGTAATTGAGAGCTTCATCTAACTGAGAGAAGTCAGCTGGGGTCGCCATTTCTCGCGTCTGAACGTATCATCCGGCTGTGTTTGTTCACAAAATTCTGGGTTCCTTTTGAGAAGTTTCGAATTTCCAAAATTTTTCCTAAGGTCTACTAAACGAAAGTTCGATCTTTCTTCTATAGATACGTCTATCCACGATTCGTCAATGGTGGCATTTTTTACCATAAAACGTGCACCAGTGCGAATGAGAAGCTTCTTTAGGATACAGAAGTTTTTCTAATCGTTTCTCAAGTCACATCATAGAGTGTTTCAAGTAAACAAAACATTTCACATCGAATATCTATATCACACACCCTCAAATGAAAGTAGAGTATTTGTAAGAGAGCATTATATCATCGGAATATCACGTTAGAAACGAGGCAGTCTCTAACACGTCGTCATTTCATGTTGGGTAGTGCTAAGTGCAGAAGCTTGTTCCACGCTACAAAGAAATTCTCCCGAACAACAGAGAAAAGTAGTTTCTATTCCTTATTCAGAAATTGTTTTCGATCCTTATTATCGTAAACAGTGCATTACAAAGAATATTCAAACAGCAAAACGATTACAGGCCACCCCTAAGCCAGTTTGCTTTCAAACTGGTGAGAGTTCGTGACAAATGAGAAACGAAACTAGTGTTCGTCGATACAATCATATAACACATATTCGATTTCAATAAGATGCCTTGAATCGTTAATTTATTTCTTTTTATACTTCCTCTGAAAGTTGATTAATATATATAATATTTATATATAGAAATAACGATGCAGTTTTGAAACGCAGTGTTCTTGGCTTCGTCGACCTTTCTGACATCATTAATTAAGGAATATTTTATTGTAGAGTCACATTTTTCGGAGATAGAAAACTTTAGAGTGATATCTAATAAGCTTGCAACTTTCATCTTTTGAATAGAAATTAACAATTGAGCAAGACATTCATTCGTCTCTCTAAGTGTATGTGTACTCAATAAGCGTAACGCTTCTTCATTGGCGAGTGTTATTTCTATTAATAAGATAACGGGGATTTACCCCTAACATATTTTATCTACCTGTTTCTCTAAATGATGTATAAAGTAACATGCACACAGAGTAAACTTGGAAATGAACACTAACCAAACAATTCCTAATTACGCACTACCAGTTCTTATAACATAAGTTATTTCACTAAAGTTAATTTGCAAAGCATAATGTTTATCCTTAACTTAACAGATATATATATAACGTTTCCGAGTGAGGGAGGTAGAAATCGTATTGTGTGAAAAGGAGTTAGCTAGTAAGGAATTTGTGTACTTGTACGTGTACTTGAGAGAATTATAAGAAGTACGAAAATGTGGTATCTCTTCATTAGGAGGTGGTGGCCCTGAAAGGGCCGTTTTTTTGTTATAAAGTGAATATTTAACCTCCGAATCCGTACAGAGTGCGACCCTGTCGTTTCAGAGCATACACTACGTCCATGGCGGTCACAGTCTTTCTTTTGGCGTGCTCCGTGTAGGTAACAGCATCACGGATTACGTTTTCCAAGAAAACTTTCAAAACACCTCGGGTTTCTTCGTAGATGAGACCAGAGATGCGCTTTACACCGCCTCTGCGAGCTAGACGTCTGATGGCTGGTTTCGTGATACCCTGGATATTGTCTCTGAGAACCTTACGATGACGTTTTGCTCCACCTTTACCGAGACCCTTGCCACCTTTTCCTCTTCCAGACATGGCGTAAATGTAGGAATATTAAAGAATAATCTCTGCTCGAACAGCTCAAAAAACGAAAACAACCACTATCGGTAACACTATATAATCTTAGCGCGGCCCTCTCGGAAAGCTCCTCGTCGCTTAACGTTGAACAGCAAAACTGTGACCATAGAAACTGAAAATATTTATTGAGAACTAAATAATAACCATCAAAGAAATGTGTTGGATCATATTATTATTATTTATTTTACCGAAAACAACTTCCATCTAGATATTTACGAGGTTACTTGGTGGACTGGACAAAATGTACATGTACTTCTCGAAAGGAAATATGTCCTAGCAGAGTAACTATGTAAAATAAAATTAAAAAATAAATAAAAATAAAATAAAGATTCTTACACATATCTTTCAGACGATAAGAAAGTACCATCAGTAAGAATTATATTTCATTCGAATATTGGTAACGTATTGCTATACCGTTTTGTTTGAGTATTACAATCCAATTTTGCTTCAGAAACCAAAAGTGGTGCAAACTAGGATTGAGAATCACAACTCTTTGTCCAATGGCGTCTCGACTCTGCGTCCTGTCCAATGATTGGTGGAACACGACCAATGAGAAGCTCTCTCGAACGGAAAGCGCAAAGTTTGAAAAGATAAACAAAAAGCGCCTTCGAACGATGATCATTCTTAGCACGGAAGTCGAAGAGTGTAGTAGGATTGTAGTTCTACGTACGTTTGTAATATAGCACGGACAAAACGAAATTATGGCTCGCACGAAACAAACTGCAAGAAAATCCACGGGCGGAAAAGCACCAAGAAAACAACTGGCCACTAAAGCTGCCCGAAAGAGCGCTCCAGCAACAGGAGGTGTAAAGAAACCTCATCGTTACAGGCCAGGAACAGTAGCCCTCCGTGAAATCCGTCGATACCAGAAGTCAACTGAGCTGCTCATTCGAAAACTACCTTTCCAGAGACTGGTGAGAGAAATTGCCCAGGACTTCAAGACTGACCTTAGATTCCAGAGCTCTGCTGTCATGGCTCTTCAGGAGGCCAGTGAAGCGTACTTGGTGGGTCTCTTCGAAGACACTAACCTGTGTGCCATTCACGCAAAGAGGGTGACCATCATGCCGAAAGACATCCAACTCGCACGTAGAATTCGAGGGGAACGAGCCTAAATGGAGAGAGAGGTATTGTAACTTACCCTCGCCAATAAACAAACGGCCCTTTTCAGGGCCACCACATCCTGAACAAAGAGTATGCCATTCGCACACATCATGACTACATGTACTATGTTAGTAACATACATCTTTTCAAGTTGAATTTGCACGTAAGAAATGCAAGGAGTTGTAGTTTAGCAGCAACCGTCTTTTCTCTTACGAAAGTTTGTGAGTTAAGTATTCTTTCGTTTTACTTTATCAAGGAACCTTTTAAATTATTACACTTACTCGACGTGCATGAAACAGTTTTCAAAAATCCCTGCATGTTCGATATTTAGTCTAGTTATGTGCCTGGAGAGAAGTATAAAATTTCATATTACGAAGTTGGTGTGTTTTCTTGTTCTCCTTCGAAATATATTATTGTGCTGCAGAAAATGTCGTATTGGTTTGTTTTCATTTTCTCTTTCCGTGTAACGACATCTATGAAGGTAGGTACATTCCTTTCAGGTTAAGAATATTGAAAAGAAATGGCAATAGCTTACGAACTACACATACTCAGCTTACTTAGAAAGACGAACATCGTCTGGTTACGACAGTGAACACTGTCAACAACGTATCGTTATGCTGGTATAAGAGAAAACCTAACTGTGACGATCTACTTATATAGTAAGTACTATAATGAATCGTATTAAAACGTTTTTGTTTTATGATTATTTATGTATTATGGAAGGTGGGATAATAAGGTTTGTCGTACACAAGAGACACGCCTTTTGTTGCGTGTTCTGTGAAAATTATTAACACGAGATGTATGGCGAAGGAACTGTACTATCTCTCCATCAGGAGGTGGTGGCCCTGAAAGGGCCGTTTTATATATTGTTAATATTTACCGACTTACTTCTTTTCGGTCTTCTTGGGCAATAAGACAGCCTGAATGTTTGGCAGAACGCCTCCCTGGGCGATAGTAACACCCTGTAGCAACTTGTTGAGTTCTTCGTCATTACGAATGGCAAGTTGCAAGTGACGAGGGATGATCCTAGTCTTCTTGTTATCACGTGCAGCGTTACCTGCTAACTCCAAAACTTCAGCAGCCAGGTACTCCAAGACAGCAGCGAGGTAGACGGGTGCTCCAGCTCCTACTCGCTCGGCATAGTTTCCTTTTCGAAGGAGACGATGTATACGCCCGACTGGAAACTGGAGTCCAGCTCTGCTTGAACGGGATTTAGCCTTGGCCTTCACTTTGCCACCTTTGCCTCGCCCAGACATTTTCCCTTAGTTTTTCTCTGAAACTAAGAACGAAAAATAGACAGTAAAACACGATACTCACTATGTGGAATGAATACGTATTGTGACTATTACGCTGTTCACTCACTTAGTTTTATCAACTTTGTAGGATTGAACGACGTATATTGAGTCGCCTGTGACGGCCGCGCTTCTCGCGACAGCTATCGAGTTCGCAAACCAAAATGCTATTGGCTACTTTTCAATCCTGCAGCGCGCAATTTAAACGCTGACTGAATTTGGTCCAAGTTTATTTTTCAACATGCCTCCACAACAAGCGTCTGGAAAAGCTGTGAAGAAGGCCGGAAAGGCCCAAAAAGCCGTACGAGCTGGAGACAAGAAAAAGCGAAAGAAGAGGAGGAAGGAGAGCTTCAGTATTTACATTTACAAGGTTCTCAAGCAGGTCCATCCCGATACTGGAATCTCCAGCAAAGCTATGTCTATCATGAATAGCTTCGTGAACGACATTTTCGAGAGAATTGCTGCCGAAGCTTCTCGTCTGGCTCACTACAACAAGCGATCAACTATCACGAGCCGGGAGATCCAAACTGCAGTGCGTCTGCTTTTACCTGGAGAATTGGCCAAACACGCCGTCTCCGAAGGGACCAAGGCTGTGACTAAGTACACCAGTTCAAAGTAATGTGTTCTTCTTCTCTTTTCAATTCAAACGGCCCTTTTCAGGGCCACCACATCTTGAAAGGAGAAAGTCACATCGAATCTATTTCACTATTAACAGTTCAAGCATGCTTTCTCTATAACCATGCTTATAACGTGCAGTAGAAATACACACATTATTAGAGAGTTTTGTTCCATTCCCACCTCTATGCTCTCAGTGAGTATTTTTCGTTTGTAGTTAAGTGAATGAAGACAGACAAACAAACAAACGTATACACACCCAGCCAATACATGTCGTCACCGAAAGGTACAAGATAATTATGATAATAACAAGAAAATAACAGCTACTCATTATTTAAGAAAGCAAAAAAGAGAGAATGACAGAGGGTTAATAGATACACGGAAATAGTTATTTCATTTAGAGTGACATCCATTACATGTTTAATATCCATGCGCTTGGGAGAAAACGAAATAGTGTCTGAGGGACAGAGAAATTGTCTCTATTAAGGAGCATAAATCATATTAGTTATTGATAACTAGTAAATCTAATAGTAAGGCACACTATTCAGCCGTATATGCATGTGCATACGGAATAGATTTCTCCATTACATTTGTGAAAGGCTCAGTACACTTCACTAACTAGTAAGGAGGCATACAATTTATATGGGTGATTAAACTAAAATGTAATTAAATGCAGTACTAATTGAAATTAAACTAAAGTTACGAATCATTAAGTATAATTTGAAAACGAGCATATCTATAACAGCCCAGGGAAGAAATAAATAAAGTCGCACTACATTACTTTCTTTTCTCGAACGTTCGTTAGACTACAAATCTGAGCATGAAACGTTTTAAGAAATTTTTTACCATTTCACTCGCTCGATATAACAAGTGTTGTTACGAACGGAATGAGTGTTTTGTTTGTTTTCTGTAACGACTTATATGGCAAACTCTTTATCAGGAGATGGTGGCCCTGAAAGGGCCGTTGATTTAATGATATCACACAAAATTGGAAAAGAAGCAGCTTACTTATTTCTTTCCTGCCACCTTCTTGGAAGCAGCCTTTTTAGGGGCGGCTTTGGCCTTCTTGGGGGCTTTCGGTTTACTGGCTGCAGGTTTCTTTGCTGGCTTCGCCACTTTCTTTGGTTTTGCCTTTGCCTTGGGTTTTTTAGCAGCTGTCTTTGCTTTCTTCTCAGCTACTTTCTTGGGCTTACTCGGGGCTTTACTTTTCTTTGCAGTCGTTCCTTCTTTCTTCTTTGGTTTTCACCACCTTCTCTTTGCTCTTTTGAGCACTCAGCTTGAAGGAACCCGTAGCTCCTTTTCCTTTAGTCTGTGTGAGAATGCCACTATTCACTGCTGATCGAAGATACTTCTTGATAAAGGGTTCATCCGCTCCACGTCGAGTTTATAGTTGGCAGCAATGTACTTTTGATAGCCTGGAGAGAAGAACCTCCGCGTTCTTTGAGAGAAGTAATGGCAGTGATTACCATTTCGGATACCTTAGGATGTACGGGTGCCGTTCTCGGTTTTCGCTTTTGTTTGCTCACCTTCTTAGGAGAAGGAGCCGTGGTAGGCGCCGTCGCATCAGCCATTTTTAAAGCTTTTTTATTTATTAATCTTTCTACTCGGTTGAAAAATACGAGCACAAGCACGTGAAGACCTTAAGTAAAGAGAGAGCGGCCGTAATTGAGAGCTTCATCTAACTGAGAGAAGTCAGCTGGGGTCGCCATTTCTCGCGTCTGAACGTATCATCCGGCTGTGTTTGTTCACAAAATTCTGGGTTCCTTTTGAGAAGTTTCGAATTTCCAAAATTTTTCCTAAGGTCTACTAAACGAAAGTTCGATCTTTCTTCTATAGATACGTCTATCCACGATTCGTCAATGGTGGCATTTTTTACCATAAAACGTGCACCAGTGCGAATGAGAAGCTTCTTTAGGATACAGAAGTTTTTCTAATCGTTTCTCAAGTCACATCATAGAGTGTTTCAAGTAAACAAAACATTTCACATCGAATATCTATATCACACACCCTCAAATGAAAGTAGAGTATTTGTAAGAGAGCATTATATCATCGGAATATCACGTTAGAAACGAGGCAGTCTCTAACACGTCGTCATTTCATGTTGGGTAGTGCTAAGTGCAGAAGCTTGTTCCACGCTACAAAGAAATTCTCCCGAACAACAGAGAAAAGTAGTTTCTATTCCTTATTCAGAAATTGTTTTCGATCCTTATTATCGTAAACAGTGCATTACAAAGAATATTCAAACAGCAAAACGATTACAGGCCACCCCTAAGCCAGTTTGCTTTCAAACTGGTGAGAGTTCGTGACAAATGAGAAACGAAACTAGTGTTCGTCGATACAATCATATAACACATATTCGATTTCAATAAGATGCCTTGAATCGTTAATTTATTTCTTTTTTATACTTCCTCTGAAAGTTGATTAATATATATAATATTTATATATAGAAATAACGATGCAGTTTTGAAACGCAGTGTTCTTGGCTTCGTCGACCTTTCTGACATCATTAATTAAGGAATATTTTATTGTAGAGTCACATTTTTCGGAGATAGAAAACTTTAGAGTGATATCTAATAAGCTTGCAACTTTCATCTTTTGAATAGAAATTAACAATTGAGCAAGACATTCATTCGTCTCTCTAAGTGTATGTGTACTCAATAAGCGTAACGCTTCTTCATTGGCGAGTGTTATTTCTATTAATAAGATAACAGGATTTACCTAACATATTTTATCTACCTGTTTCTCTAAATGATGTATAAAGTAACATGCACACAGAGTAAACTTGGAAATGAACACTAACCAAACAATTCCTAATTACGCACTACCAGTTCTTATAACATAAGTTATTTCACTAAAGTTAATTTGCAAAGCATAATGTTTATCCTTAACTTAACAGATATATATATAACGTTTCCGAGTGAGGGAGGTAGAAATCGTATTGTGTGAAAAGGAGTTAGCTAGTAAGGAATTTGTGTACTTGTACGTGTACTTGAGAGAATTATAAGAAGTACGAAAATGTGGTATCTCTTCATTAGGAGGTGGTGGCCCTGAAAAGGGCCGTTTTTTTGTTATAAAGTGAATATTTAACCTCCGAATCCGTACAGAGTGCGACCCTGTCGTTTCAGAGCATACACTACGTCCATGGCGGTCACAGTCTTTCTTTTGGCGTGCTCCGTGTAGGTAACAGCATCACGGATTACGTTTTCCAAGAAAACTTTCAAAACACCTCGGGTTTCTTCGTAGATGAGACCAGAGATGCGCTTTACACCGCCTCTGCGATCTAGACGTCTGATGGCTGGTTTCGTGATACCCTGGATATTGTCTCTGAGAACCTTACGATGACGTTTTGCTCCACCTTTACCGAGACCCTTGCCACCTTTTCCTCTTCCAGACATGGCGTAAATGTAGGAATATTAAAGAATAATCTCTGCTCGAACAGCTCAAAAAACGAAAACAACCACTATCGGTAACACTATATAATCTTAGCGCGGCCCTCTCGGAAAGCTCCTCGTCGCTTAACGTTGAACAGCAAAACTGTGACCATAGAAACTGAAAATATTTATTGAGAACTAAATAATAACCATCAAAGAAATGTGTTGGATCATATTATTATTATTTATTTTTACCGAAAACAACTTCCATCTAGATATTTACGAGGTTACTTGGTGGACTGGACAAAATGTACATGTACTTCTCGAAAGGAAATATGTCCTAGCAGAGTAACTATGTAAAATAAAATTAAAAAAATAAATAAAAATAAAATAAAGATTCTTACACATATCTTTCAGACGATAAGAAAGTACCATCAGTAAGAATTATATTTCATTCGAATATTGGTAACGTATTGCTATACCGTTTTGTTTGAGTATTACAATCAATTTTGCTTCAGAAACCAAAAGTGGTGCAAACTAGGATTGAGAATCACAACTCTTTGTCCAATGGCGTCTCGACTCTGCGTCCTGTCCAATGATTGGTGGAACACGACCAATGAGAAGCTCTCTCGAACGGAAAGCGCAAAGTTTGAAAAGATAAACAAAAAGCGCCTTCGAACGATGATCATTCTTAGCACGGAAGTCGAAGAGTGTAGTAGGATTGTAGTTCTACGTACGTTTGTAATATAGCACGGACAAAACGAAATTATGGCTCGCACGAAACAAACTGCAAGAAAATCCACGGGCGGAAAAGCACCAAGAAAACAACTGGCCACTAAAGCTGCCCGAAAGAGCGCTCCAGCAACAGGAGGTGTAAAGAAACCTCATCGTTACAGGCCAGGAACAGTAGCCCTCCGTGAAATCCGTCGATACCAGAAGTCAACTGAGCTGCTCATTCGAAAACTACCTTTCCAGAGACTGGTGAGAGAAATTGCCCAGGACTTCAAGACTGACCTTAGATTCCAGAGCTCTGCTGTCATGGCTCTTCAGGAGGCCAGTGAAGCGTACTTGGTGGGTCTCTTCGAAGACACTAACCTGTGTGCCATTCACGCAAGAGGGTGACCATCATGCCGAAAGACATCCAACTCGCACGTAGAATTCGAGGGGAACGAGCCTAAATGAGAGAGAGGTATTGTAACTTACCCTCGCCAATAAACAAACGGCCCTTTTCAGGGCCACCACATCCTGAACAAAGAGTATGCCATTCGCACACATCATGACTACATGTACTATGTTAGTAACATACATCTTTTCAAGTTGAATTTGCACGTAAGAAATGCAAGGAGTTGTAGTTTAGCAGCAACCGTCTTTTCTCTTACGAAAGTTTGTGAGTTAAGTATTCTTTCGTTTTACTTTATCAAGGAACCTTTTAAATTATTACACTTACTCGACGTGCATGAAACAGTTTTCAAAATCCCTGCATGTTCGATATTTAGTCTAGTTATGTGCCTGGAGAGAAGTATAAAATTTCATATTACGAAGTTGGTGTGTTTTCTTGTTCTCCTTCGAAATATATTATTGTGCTGCAGAAAATGTCGTATTGGTTTGTTTTCATTTTCTCTTTCCGTGTAACGACATCTATGAAGGTAGGTACATTCCTTTCAGGTTAAGAATATTGAAAAGAAATGGCAATAGCTTACGAACTACACATACTCAGCTTACTTAGAAAGACGAACATCGTCTGGTTACGACAGTGAACACTGTCAACAACGTATCGTTATGCTGGTATAAGAGAAAACCTAACTGTGACGATCTACTTATATAGTAAGTACTATAATGAATCGTATTAAAACGTTTTTGTTTTATGATTATTTATTTATTATGTATTATGGAAGTGGGATAATAAGGTTTGTCGTACACAAGAGACACGCCTTTTGTTGCGTGTTCTGTGAAAATTATTAACACGAGATGTATGGCGAAGGAACTGTACTATCTCTCCATCAGGAGGTGGTGGCCCTGAAAGGGCCGTTTTATATATTGTTAATATTTACCGACTTACTTCTTTTCGGTCTTCTTGGGCAATAAGACAGCCTGAATGTTTGGCAGAACGCCTCCCTGGGCGATAGTAACACCCTGTAGCAACTTGTTGAGTTCTTCGTCATTACGAATGGCAAGTTGCAAGTGACGAGGATGATCCTAGTCTTCTTGTTATCACGTGCAGCGTTACCTGCTAACTCCAAAACTTCAGCAGCCAGGTACTCCAAGACAGCAGCGAGGTAGACGGGTGCTCCAGCTCCTACTCGCTCGGCATAGTTTCCTTTTCGAAGGAGACGATGTATACGCCCGACTGGAAACTGGAGTCCAGCTCTGCTTGAACGGGATTTAGCCTTGGCCTTCACTTTGCCACCTTTGCCTCGCCCAGACATTTTCCCTTAGTTTTTTCTCTGAAACTAAGAACGAAAAATAGACAGTAAAACACGATACTCACTATGTGGAATGAATACGTATTGTGACTATTACGCTGTTCACTCACTTAGTTTTATCAACTTTGTAGGATTGAACGACGTATATTGAGTCGCCTGTGACGGCCGCGCTTCTCGCGACAGCTATCGAGTTCGCAAACCAAAATGCTATTGGCTACTTTTCAATCCTGCAGCGCGCAATTTAAACGCTGACTGAATTTGGTCCAAGTTTATTTTTCAACATGCCTCCACAACAAGCGTCTGGAAAAGCTGTGAAGAAGGCCGGAAAGGCCCAAAAAGCCGTACGAGCTGGAGACAAGAAAAAGCGAAAGAAGAGGAGGAAGGAGAGCTTCAGTATTTACATTTACAAGGTTCTCAAGCAGGTCCATCCCGATACTGGAATCTCCAGCAAAGCTATGTCTATCATGAATAGCTTCGTGAACGACATTTTCGAGAGAATTGCTGCCGAAGCTTCTCGTCTGGCTCACTACAACAAGCGATCAACTATCACGAGCCGGGAGATCCAAACTGCAGTGCGTCTGCTTTTACCTGGAGAATTGGCCAAACACGCCGTCTCCGAAGGGACCAAGGCTGTGACTAAGTACACCAGTTCAAAGTAATGTGTTCTTCTTCTCTTTTCAATTCAAACGGCCCTTTTCAGGGCCACCACATCTTGAAAGGAGAAAGTCACATCGAATCTATTTCACTATTAACAGTTCAAGCATGCTTTCTCTATAACCATGCTTATAACGTGCAGTAGAAATACACACATTATTAGAGAGTTTTGTTCCATTCCCACCTCTATGCTCTCAGTGAGTATTTTTCGTTTGTAGTTAAGTGAATGAAGACAGACAAACAAACAAACGTATACACACCCAGCCAATACATGTCGTCACCGAAAGGTACAAGATAATTATGATAATAACAAGAAAATAACAGCTACTCATTATTTAAGAAAGCAAAAAAGAGAGAATGACAGAGGGTTAATAGATACACGGAAATAGTTATTTCATTTAGAGTGACATCCATTACATGTTTAATATCCATGCGCTTGGGAGAAAACGAAATAGTGTCTGAGGGACAGAGAAATTGTCTCTATTAAGGAGCATAAATCATATTAGTTATTGATAACTAGTAAATCTAATAGTAAGGCACACTATTCAGCCGTATATGCATGTGCATACGGAATAGATTTCTCCATTACATTTGTGAAAGGCTCAGTACACTTCACTAACTAGTAAGGAGGCATACAATTTATATGGGTGATTAAACTAAAATGTAATTAAATGCAGTACTAATTGAAATTAAACTAAAGTTACGAATCATTAAGTATAATTTGAAAACGAGCATATCTATAACAGCCCAGGGAAGAAATAAATAAAGTCGCACTACATTACTTTCTTTTCTCGAACGTTCGTTAGACTACAAATCTGAGCATGAAACGTTTTTAAGAAATTTTTTACCATTTCACTCGCTCGATATAACAAGTGTTGTTACGAACGGAATGAGTGTTTTGTTTGTTTTCTGTAACGACTTATATGGCAAACTCTTTATCAGGAGATGGTGGCCCTGAAAGGGCCGTTGATTTTAATGATATCACACAAAAGTGGAAAAGAAGCAGCTTACTTATTTCTTTCCTGCCACCTTCTTGGAAGCAGCCTTTTAGGGGCGGCTTTGGCCTTCTTAGGGGCTTTCGGTTTACTGGCTGCAGGTTTCTTTGCTGGCTTCGCCACTTTCTTTGGTTTTGCCTTTGCCTTGGGTTTTAGCAGCTGTCTTTGCTTTCTTCTCAGCTACTTTCTTGGGCTTACTCGGGGCTTTACTTTTCTTTGCAGTCGTTCCTTCTTTCTTCTTTGGTTTTCACCACCTTCTCTTTGCTCTTTTGAGCACTCAGCTTGAAGGAACCCGTAGCTCCTTTTCCTTTAGTCTGTGTGAGAATGCCACTATTCACTGCTGATCGAAGATACTTCTTGATAAAGGGTTCATCCGCTCCACGTCGAGTTTATAGTTGGCAGCAATGTACTTTTGATAGCCTGGAGAGAAGAACCTCCGCGTTCTTTGAGAGAAGTAATGGCAGTGATTACCATTTCGGATACCTTAGGATGTACGGGTGCCGTTCTCGGTTTTCGCTTTTGTTTGCTCACCTTCTTAGGAGAAGGAGCCGTGGTAGGCGCCGTCGCATCAGCCATTTTTAAAGCTTTTTTATTTATTAATCTTTCTACTCGGTTGAAAAATACGAGCACAAGCACGTGAAGACCTTAAGTAAAGAGAGCGGCCGTAATTGAGAGCTTCATCTAACTGAGAGAAGTCAGCTGGGGTCGCCATTTCTCGCGTCTGAACGTATCATCCGGCTGTGTTTGTTCACAAAATTCTGGGTTCCTTTTGAGAAGTTTCGAATTTCCAAAATTTTTCCTAAGGTCTACTAAACGAAAGTTCGATCTTTCTTCTATAGATACGTCTATCCACGATTCGTCAATGGTGGCATTTTTTACCATAAAACGTGCACCAGTGCGAATGAGAAGCTTCTTTAGGATACAGAAGTTTTTCTAATCGTTTCTCAAGTCACATCATAGAGTGTTTCAAGTAAACAAAACATTTCACATCGAATATCTATATCACACACCCTCAAATGAAAGTAGAGTATTTGTAAGAGAGCATTATATCATCGGAATATCACGTTAGAAACGAGGCAGTCTCTAACACGTCGTCATTTCATGTTGGGTAGTGCTAAGTGCAGAAGCTTGTTCCACGCTACAAAGAAATTCTCCCGAACAACAGAGAAAAGTAGTTTCTATTCCTTATTCAGAAATTGTTTTCGATCCTTATTATCGTAAACAGTGCATTACAAAGAATATTCAAACAGCAAAACGATTACAGGCCACCCCTAAGCCAGTTTGCTTTCAAACTGGTGAGAGTTCGTGACAAATGAGAAACGAAACTAGTGTTCGTCGATACAATCATATAACACATATTCGATTTCAATAAGATGCCTTGAATCGTTAATTTATTTCTTTTTTATACTTCCTCTGAAAGTTGATTAATATATATAATATTTATATATAGAAATAACGATGCAGTTTTGAAACGCAGTGTTCTTGGCTTCGTCGACCTTTCTGACATCATTAATTAAGGAATATTTTATTGTAGAGTCACATTTTTCGGAGATAGAAAACTTTAGAGTGATATCTAATAAGCTTGCAACTTTCATCTTTTGAATAGAAATTAACAATTGAGCAAGACATTCATTCGTCTCTCTAAGTGTATGTGTACTCAATAAGCGTAACGCTTCTTCATTGGCGAGTGTTATTTCTATTAATAAGATAACAGGATTTACCTAACATATTTTATCTACCTGTTTCTCTAAATGATGTATAAAGTAACATGCACACAGAGTAAACTTGGAAATGAACACTAACCAAACAATTCCTAATTACGCACTACCAGTTCTTATAACATAAGTTATTTCACTAAAGTTAATTTGCAAAGCATAATGTTTATCCTTAACTTAACAGATATATATATAACGTTTCCGAGTGAGGGAGGTAGAAATCGTATTGTGTGAAAAGGAGTTAGCTAGTAAGGAATTTGTGTACTTGTACGTGTACTTGAGAGAATTATAAGAAGTACGAAAATGTGGTATCTCTTCATTGGGAGGTGGTGGCCCTGAAAGGGCCGTTTTTTTGTTATAAAGTGAATATTTAACCTCCGAATCCGTACAGAGTGCGACCCTGTCGTTTCAGAGCATACACTACGTCCATGGCGGTCACAGTCTTTCTTTTGGCGTGCTCCGTGTAGGTAACAGCATCACGGATTACGTTTTCCAAGAAAACTTTCAAAACACCTCGGGTTTCTTCGTAGATGAGACCAGAGATGCGCTTTACACCGCCTCTGCGATCTAGACGTCTGATGGCTGGTTTCGTGATACCCTGGATATTGTCTCTGAGAACCTTACGATGACGTTTTGCTCCACCTTTACCGAGACCCTTGCCACCTTTTCCTCTTCCAGACATGGCGTAAATGTAGGAATATTAAAGAATAATCTCTGCTCGAACAGCTCAAAAAACGAAAACAACCACTATCGGTAACACTATATAATCTTAGCGCGGCCCTCTCGGAAAGCTCCTCGTCGCTTAACGTTGAACAGCAAAACTGTGACCATAGAAACTGAAAATATTTATTGAGAACTAAATAATAACCATCAAAGAAATGTGTTGGATCATATTATTATTATTTATTTTTACCGAAAACAACTTCCATCTAGATATTTACGAGGTTACTTGGTGGACTGGACAAAATGTACATGTACTTCTCGAAAGGAAATATGTCCTAGCAGAGTAACTATGTAAAATAAAATTAAAAAAATAAATAAAAATAAAATAAAGATTCTTACACATATCTTTCAGACGATAAGAAAGTACCATCAGTAAGAATTATATTTCATTCGAATATTGGTAACGTATTGCTATACCGTTTTGTTTGAGTATTACAATCAATTTTGCTTCAGAAACCAAAAGTGGTGCAAACTAGGATTGAGAATCACAACTCTTTGTCCAATGGCGTCTCGACTCTGCGTCCTGTCAATGATTGGTGGAACACGACCAATGAGAAGCTCTCTCGAACGGAAAGCGCAAAGTTTGAAAAGATAAACAAAAAGCGCCTTCGAACGATGATCATTCTTAGCACGGAAGTCGAAGAGTGTAGTAGGATTGTAGTTCTACGTACGTTTGTAATATAGCACGGACAAAACGAAATTATGGCTCGCACGAAACAAACTGCAAGAAAATCCACGGGCGGAAAAGCACCAAGAAAACAACTGGCCACTAAAGCTGCCCGAAAGAGCGCTCCAGCAACAGGAGGTGTAAAGAAACCTCATCGTTACAGGCCAGGAACAGTAGCCCTCCGTGAAATCCGTCGATACCAGAAGTCAACTGAGCTGCTCATTCGAAAACTACCTTTCCAGAGACTGGTGAGAGAAATTGCCCAGGACTTCAAGACTGACCTTAGATTCCAGAGCTCTGCTGTCATGGCTCTTCAGGAGGCCAGTGAAGCGTACTTGGTGGGTCTCTTCGAAGACACTAACCTGTGTGCCATTCACGCAAAGAGGGTGACCATCATGCCGAAAGACATCCAACTCGCACGTAGAATTCGAGGGGAACGAGCCTAAATGGAGAGAGAGGTATTGTAACTTACCCTCGCCAATAAACAAACGGCCCTTTTCAGGGCCACCACATCCTGAACAAAGAGTATGCCATTCGCACACATCATGACTACATGTACTATGTTAGTAACATACATCTTTTCAAGTTGAATTTGCACGTAAGAAATGCAAGGAGTTGTAGTTTAGCAGCAACCGTCTTTTCTCTTACGAAAGTTTGTGAGTTAAGTATTCTTTCGTTTTACTTTATCAAGGAACCTTTTAAATTATTACACTTACTCGACGTGCATGAAACAGTTTTCAAAATCCCTGCATGTTCGATATTTAGTCTAGTTATGTGCCTGGAGAGAAGTATAAAATTTCATATTACGAAGTTGGTGTGTTTTCTTGTTCTCCTTCGAAATATATTATTGTGCTGCAGAAAATGTCGTATTGGTTTGTTTTCATTTTCTCTTTCCGTGTAACGACATCTATGAAGGTAGGTACATTCCTTTCAGGTTAAGAATATTGAAAAGAAATGGCAATAGCTTACGAACTACACATACTCAGCTTACTTAGAAAGACGAACATCGTCTGGTTACGACAGTGAACACTGTCAACAACGTATCGTTATGCTGGTATAAGAGAAAACCTAACTGTGACGATCTACTTATATAGTAAGTACTATAATGAATCGTATTAAAACGTTTTTGTTTTATGATTATTTATTATTTATGTATTATGGAAGGTGGGATAATAAGGTTTGTCGTACACAAGAGACACGCCTTTTGTTGCGTGTTCTGTGAAAATTATTAACACGAGATGTATGGCGAAGGAACTGTACTATCTCTCCATCAGGAGGTGGTGGCCCTGAAAGGGCCGTTTTATATATTGTTAATATTTACCGACTTACTTCTTTTCGGTCTTCTTGGGCAATAAGACAGCCTGAATGTTTGGCAGAACGCCTCCCTGGGCGATAGTAACACCCTGTAGCAACTTGTTGAGTTCTTCGTCATTACGAATGGCAAGTTGCAAGTGACGAGGATGATCCTAGTCTTCTTGTTATCACGTGCAGCGTTACCTGCTAACTCAAAACTTCAGCAGCCAGGTACTCCAAGACAGCAGCGAGGTAGACGGGTGCTCCAGCTCCTACTCGCTCGGCATAGTTTCCTTTTCGAAGGAGACGATGTATACGCCCGACTGGAAACTGGGTCCAGCTCTGCTTGAACGGGATTTAGCCTTGGCCTTCACTTTGCCACCTTTGCCTCGCCCAGACATTTTCCCTTAGTTTTTCTCTGAAACTAAGAACGAAAAATAGACAGTAAAACACGATACTCACTATGTGGAATGAATACGTATTGTGACTATTACGCTGTTCACTCACTTAGTTTTATCAACTTTGTAGGATTGAACGACGTATATTGAGTCGCCTGTGACGGCCGCGCTTCTCGCGACAGCTATCGAGTTCGCAAACCAAAATGCTATTGGCTACTTTTCAATCCTGCAGCGCGCAATTTAAACGCTGACTGAATTTGGTCCAAGTTTATTTTTCAACATGCCTCCACAACAAGCGTCTGGAAAAGCTGTGAAGAAGGCCGGAAAGGCCCAAAAAGCCGTACGAGCTGGAGACAAGAAAAAGCGAAAGAAGAGGAGGAAGGAGAGCTTCAGTATTTACATTTACAAGGTTCTCAAGCAGGTCCATCCCGATACTGGAATCTCCAGCAAAGCTATGTCTATCATGAATAGCTTCGTGAACGACATTTTCGAGAGAATTGCTGCCGAAGCTTCTCGTCTGGCTCACTACAACAAGCGATCAACTATCACGAGCCGGGAGATCCAAACTGCAGTGCGTCTGCTTTTACCTGGAGAATTGGCCAAACACGCCGTCTCCGAAGGGACCAAGGCTGTGACTAAGTACACCAGTTCAAAGTAATGTGTTCTTCTTCTCTTTTCAATTCAAACGGCCCTTTTCAGGGCCACCACATCTTGAAAGGAGAAAGTCACATCGAATCTATTTCACTATTAACAGTTCAAGCATGCTTTCTCTATAACCATGCTTATAACGTGCAGTAGAAATACACACATTATTAGAGAGTTTTGTTCCATTCCCACCTCTATGCTCTCAGTGAGTATTTTTCGTTTGTAGTTAAGTGAATGAAGACAGACAAACAAACAAACGTATACACACCCAGCCAATACATGTCGTCACCGAAAGGTACAAGATAATTATGATAATAACAAGAAAATAACAGCTACTCATTATTTAAGAAAGCAAAAAAGAGAGAATGACAGAGGGTTAATAGATACACGGAAATAGTTATTTCATTTAGAGTGACATCCATTACATGTTTAATATCCATGCGCTTGGGAGAAAACGAAATAGTGTCTGAGGGACAGAGAAATTGTCTCTATTAAGGAGCATAAATCATATTAGTTATTGATAACTAGTAAATCTAATAGTAAGGCACACTATTCAGCCGTATATGCATGTGCATACGGAATAGATTTCTCCATTACATTTGTGAAAGGCTCAGTACACTTCACTAACTAGTAAGGAGGCATACAATTTATATGGGTGATTAAACTAAAATGTAATTAAATGCAGTACTAATTGAAATTAAACTAAAGTTACGAATCATTAAGTATAATTTGAAAACGAGCATATCTATAACAGCCCAGGGAAGAAATAAATAAAGTCGCACTACATTACTTTCTTTTCTCGAACGTTCGTTAGACTACAAATCTGAGCATGAAACGTTTTTAAGAAATTTTTTACCATTTCACTCGCTCGATATAACAAGTGTTGTTACGAACGGAATGAGTGTTTTGTTTGTTTTCTGTAACGACTTATATGGCAAACTCTTTATCAGGAGATGGTGGCCCTGAAAGGGCCGTTGATTTTAATGATATCACACAAAATTGGAAAAGAAGCAGCTTACTTATTTCTTTCCTGCCACCTTCTTGGAAGCAGCCTTTTAGGGGCGGCTTTGGCCTTCTTAGGGGCTTTCGGTTTACTGGCTGCAGGTTTCTTTGCTGGCTTCGCCACTTTCTTTGGTTTTGCCTTTGCCTTGGGTTTTAGCAGCTGTCTTTGCTTTCTTCTCAGCTACTTTCTTGGGCTTACTCGGGGCTTTACTTTTCTTTGCAGTCGTTCCTTCTTTCTTCTTTGGTTTTCACCACCTTCTCTTTGCTCTTTTGAGCACTCAGCTTGAAGGAACCCGTAGCTCCTTTTCCTTTAGTCTGTGTGAGAATGCCACTATTCACTGCTGATCGAAGATACTTCTTGATAAAGGGTTCATCCGCTCCACGTCGAGTTTATAGTTGGCAGCAATGTACTTTTGATAGCCTGGAGAGAAGAACCTCCGCGTTCTTTGAGAGAAGTAATGGCAGTGATTACCATTTCGGATACCTTAGGATGTACGGGTGCCGTTCTCGGTTTTCGCTTTTGTTTGCTCACCTTCTTAGGAGAAGGAGCCGTGGTAGGCGCCGTCGCATCAGCCATTTTTAAAGCTTTTTTATTTATTAATCTTTCTACTCGGTTGAAAAATACGAGCACAAGCACGTGAAGACCTTAAGTAAAGAGAGCGGCCGTAATTGAGAGCTTCATCTAACTGAGAGAAGTCAGCTGGGGTCGCCATTTCTCGCGTCTGAACGTATCATCCGGCTGTGTTTGTTCACAAAATTCTGGGTTCCTTTTGAAGTTTCAATTTCCAAAATTTTTCCTAAGGTCTACTAAACGAAAGTTCGATCTTTCTTCTATAGATACGTCTATCCACGATTCGTCAATGGTGGCATTTTTTACCATAAAACGTGCACCAGTGCGAATGAGAAGCTTCTTTAGGATACAGAAGTTTTTCTAATCGTTTCTCAAGTCACATCATAGAGTGTTTCAAGTAAACAAAACATTTCACATCGAATATCTATATCACACACCCTCAAATGAAAGTAGAGTATTTGTAAGAGAGCATTATATCATCGGAATATCACGTTAGAAACGAGGCAGTCTCTAACACGTCGTCATTTCATGTTGGGTAGTGCTAAGTGCAGAAGCTTGTTCCACGCTACAAAGAAATTCTCCCGAACAACACAGAAAAGTAGTTTCTATTCCTTATTCAGAAATTGTTTTCGATCCTTATTATCGTAAACAGTGCATTACAAAGAATATTCAAACAGCAAAACGATTACAGGCCACCCTAAGCCAGTTTGCTTTCAAACTGGTGAGAGTTCGTGACAAATGAGAAACGAAACTAGTGTTCGTCGATACAATCATATAACACATATTCGATTTCAATAAGATGCCTTGAATCGTTAATTTATTTCTTTTTATACTTCCTCTGAAAGTTGATTAATATATATAATATTTATATATAGAAATAACGATGCAGTTTTGAAACGCAGTGTTCTTGGCTTCGTCGACCTTTCTGACATCATTAATTAAGGAATATTTTATTGTAGAGTCACATTTTTCGGAGATAGAAAACTTTAGAGTGATATCTAATAAGCTTGCAACTTTCATCTTTTGAATAGAAATTAACAATTGAGCAAGACATTCATTCGTCTCTCTAAGTGTATGTGTACTCAATAAGCGTAACGCTTCTTCATTGGCGAGTGTTATTTCTATTAATAAGATAACAGGATTTACCTAACATATTTTATCTACCTGTTTCTCTAAATGATGTATAAAGTAACATGCACACAGAGTAAACTTGGAAATGAACACTAACCAAACAATTCCTAATTACGCACTACCAGTTCTTATAACATAAGTTATTTCACTAAAGTTAATTTGCAAAGCATAATGTTTATCCTTAACTTAACAGATATATATATAACGTTTCCGAGTGAGGGAGGTAGAAATCGTATTGTGTGAAAAGGAGTTAGCTAGTAAGGAATTTGTGTACTTGTACGTGTACTTGAGAGAATTATAAGAAGTACGAAAATGTGGTATCTCTTCATTAGGAGGTGGTGGCCCTGAAAAGGGCCGTTTTTTTGTTATAAAGTGAATATTTAACCTCCGAATCCGTACAGAGTGCGACCCTGTCGTTTCAGAGCATACACTACGTCCATGGCGGTCACAGTCTTTCTTTTGGCGTGCTCCGTGTAGGTAACAGCATCACGGATTACGTTTTCCAAGAAAACTTTCAAAACACCTCGGGTTTCTTCGTAGATGAGACCAGAGATGCGCTTTACACCGCCTCTGCGAGCTAGACGTCTGATGGCTGGTTTCGTGATACCCTGGATATTGTCTCTGAGAACCTTACGATGACGTTTTGCTCCACCTTTACCGAGACCCTTGCCACCTTTTCCTCTTCCAGACATGGCGTAAATGTAGGAATATTAAAGAATAATCTCTGCTCGAACAGCTCAAAAAACGAAAACAACCACTATCGGTAACACTATATAATCTTAGCGCGGCCCTCTCGGAAAGCTCCTCGTCGCTTAACGTTGAACAGCAAAACTGTGACCATAGAAACTGAAAATATTTATTGAGAACTAAATAATAACCATCAAAGAAATGTGTTGGATCATATTATTATTATTTATTTTTACCGAAAACAACTTCCATCTAGATATTTACGAGGTTACTTGGTGGACTGGACAAAATGTACATGTACTTCTCGAAAGGAAATATGTCCTAGCAGAGTAACTATGTAAAATAAAATTAAAAAAATAAATAAAAATAAAATAAAGATTCTTACACATATCTTTCAGACGATAAGAAAGTACCATCAGTAAGAATTATATTTCATTCGAATATTGGTAACGTATTGCTATACCGTTTTGTTTGAGTATTACAATCAATTTTGCTTCAGAAACCAAAAGTGGTGCAAACTAGGATTGAGAATCACAACTCTTTGTCCAATGGCGTCTCGACTCTGCGTCCTGTCAATGATTGGTGGAACACGACCAATGAGAAGCTCTCTCGAACGGAAAGCGCAAAGTTTGAAAAGATAAACAAAAAGCGCCTTCGAACGATGATCATTCTTAGCACGGAAGTCGAAGAGTGTAGTAGGATTGTAGTTCTACGTACGTTTGTAATATAGCACGGACAAAACGAAATTATGGCTCGCACGAAACAAACTGCAAGAAAATCCACGGGCGGAAAAGCACCAAGAAAACAACTGGCCACTAAAGCTGCCCGAAAGAGCGCTCCAGCAACAGGAGGTGTAAAGAAACCTCATCGTTACAGGCCAGGAACAGTAGCCCTCCGTGAAATCCGTCGATACCAGAAGTCAACTGAGCTGCTCATTCGAAAACTACCTTTCCAGAGACTGGTGAGAGAAATTGCCCAGGACTTCAAGACTGACCTTAGATTCCAGAGCTCTGCTGTCATGGCTCTTCAGGAGGCCAGTGAAGCGTACTTGGTGGGTCTCTTCGAAGACACTAACCTGTGTGCCATTCACGCAAAGAGGGTGACCATCATGCCGAAAGACATCCAACTCGCACGTAGAATTCGAGGGGAACGAGCCTAAATGGAGAGAGAGGTATTGTAACTTACCCTCGCCAATAAACAAACGGCCCTTTTCAGGGCCACCACATCCTGAACAAAGAGTATGCCATTCGCACACATCATGACTACATGTACTATGTTAGTAACATACATCTTTTCAAGTTGAATTTGCACGTAAGAAATGCAAGGAGTTGTAGTTTAGCAGCAACCGTCTTTTCTCTTACGAAAGTTTGTGAGTTAAGTATTCTTTCGTTTTACTTTATCAAGGAACCTTTTAAATTATTACACTTACTCGACGTGCATGAAACAGTTTTCAAAATCCTGCATGTTCGATATTTAGTCTAGTTATGTGCCTGGAGAGAAGTATAAAATTTCATATTACGAAGTTGGTGTGTTTTCTTGTTCTCCTTCGAAATATATTATTGTGCTGCAGAAAATGTCGTATTGGTTTGTTTTCATTTTTCTCTTTCCGTGTAACGACATCTATGAAGGTAGGTACATTCCTTTCAGGTTAAGAATATTGAAAAGAAATGGCAATAGCTTACGAACTACACATACTCAGCTTACTTAGAAAGACGAACATCGTCTGGTTACGACAGTGAACACTGTCAACAACGTATCGTTATGCTGGTATAAGAGAAAACCTAACTGTGACGATCTACTTATATAGTAAGTACTATAATGAATCGTATTAAAACGTTTTTGTTTTATGATTATTTATGTATTATGGAAGGTGGGATAATAAGGTTTGTCGTACACAAGAGACACGCCTTTTGTTGCGTGTTCTGTGAAAATTATTAACACGAGATGTATGGCGAAGGAACTGTACTATCTCTCCATCAGGAGGTGGTGGCCCTGAAAGGGCCGTTTTATATATTGTTAATATTTACCGACTTACTTCTTTTCGGTCTTCTTGGGCAATAAGACAGCCTGAATGTTTGGCAGAACGCCTCCCTGGGCGATAGTAACACCCTGTAGCAACTTGTTGAGTTCTTCGTCATTACGAATGGCAAGTTGCAAGTGACGAGGATGATCCTAGTCTTCTTGTTATCACGTGCAGCGTTACCTGCTAACTCAAAACTTCAGCAGCCAGGTACTCCAAGACAGCAGCGAGGTAGACGGGTGCTCCAGCTCCTACTCGCTCGGCATAGTTTCCTTTTCGAAGGAGACGATGTATACGCCGACTGGAAACTGGGTCCAGCTCTGCTTGAACGGGATTTAGCCTTGGCCTTCACTTTGCCACCTTTGCCTCGCCCAGACATTTTCCCTTAGTTTTTCTCTGAAACTAAGAACGAAAAATAGACAGTAAAACACGATACTCACTATGTGGAATGAATACGTATTGTGACTATTACGCTGTTCACTCACTTAGTTTTATCAACTTTGTAGGATTGAACGACGTATATTGAGTCGCCTGTGACGGCCGCGCTTCTCGCGACAGCTATCGAGTTCGCAAACCAAAATGCTATTGGCTACTTTTCAATCCTGCAGCGCGCAATTTAAACGCTGACTGAATTTGGTCCAAGTTTATTTTTCAACATGCCTCCACAACAAGCGTCTGGAAAAGCTGTGAAGAAGGCCGGAAAGGCCCAAAAAGCCGTACGAGCTGGAGACAAGAAAAAGCGAAAGAAGAGGAGGAAGGAGAGCTTCAGTATTTACATTTACAAGGTTCTCAAGCAGGTCCATCCCGATACTGGAATCTCCAGCAAAGCTATGTCTATCATGAATAGCTTCGTGAACGACATTTTCGAGAGAATTGCTGCCGAAGCTTCTCGTCTGGCTCACTACAACAAGCGATCAACTATCACGAGCCGGGAGATCCAAACTGCAGTGCGTCTGCTTTTACCTGGAGAATTGGCCAAACACGCCGTCTCCGAAGGGACCAAGGCTGTGACTAAGTACACCAGTTCAAAGTAATGTGTTCTTCTTCTCTTTTCAATTCAAACGGCCCTTTTCAGGGCCACCACATCTTGAAAGGAGAAAGTCACATCGAATCTATTTCACTATTAACAGTTCAAGCATGCTTTCTCTATAACCATGCTTATAACGTGCAGTAGAAATACACACATTATTAGAGAGTTTTGTTCCATTCCCACCTCTATGCTCTCAGTGAGTATTTTTCGTTTGTAGTTAAGTGAATGAAGACAGACAAACAAACAAACGTATACACACCCAGCCAATACATGTCGTCACCGAAAGGTACAAGATAATTATGATAATAACAAGAAAATAACAGCTACTCATTATTTAAGAAAGCAAAAAAGAGAGAATGACAGAGGGTTAATAGATACACGGAAATAGTTATTTCATTTAGAGTGACATCCATTACATGTTTAATATCCATGCGCTTGGGAGAAAACAGAGAAATAGTGTCTGAGGGACAGAGAAATTGTCTCTATTAAGGAGCATAAATCATATTAGTTATTGATAACTAGTAAATCTAATAGTAAGGCACACTATTCAGCCGTATATGCATGTGCATACGGAATAGATTTCTCCATTACATTTGTGAAAGGCTCAGTACACTTCACTAACTAGTAAGGAGGCATACAATTTATATGGGTGATTAAACTAAAATGTAATTAAATGCAGTACTAATTGAAATTAAACTAAAGTTACGAATCATTAAGTATAATTTGAAAACGAGCATATCTATAACAGCACAGGGGAAGAAATAAATAAAGTCGCACTACATTACTTTCTTTTCTCGAACGTTCGTTAGACTACAAATCTGAGCATGAAACGTTTTTAAGAAATTTTTTACCATTTCACTCGCTCGATATAACAAGTGTTGTTACGAACGGAATGAGTGTTTTGTTTGTTTTCTGTAACGACTTATATGGCAAACTCTTTATCAGGAGATGGTGGCCCTGAAAGGGCCGTTGATTTAATGATATCACACAAAAGTGGAAAAGAAGCAGCTTACTTATTTCTTTCCTGCCACCTTCTTGGAAGCAGCCTTTTAGGGGCGGCTTTGGCCTTCTTAGGGGCTTTCGGTTTACTGGCTGCAGGTTTCTTTGCTGGCTTCGCCACTTTCTTTGGTTTTGCCTTTGCCTTGGGTTTTAGCAGCTGTCTTTGCTTTCTTCTCAGCTACTTTCTTGGGCTTACTCGGGGCTTTACTTTTCTTTGCAGTCGTTCCTTCTTTCTTCTTTGGTTTTCACCACCTTCTCTTTGCTCTTTTGAGCACTCAGCTTGAAGGAACCCGTAGCTCCTTTTCCTTTAGTCTGTGTGAGAATGCCACTATTCACTGCTGATCGAAGATACTTCTTGATAAAGGGTTCATCCGCTCCACGTCGAGTTTATAGTTGGCAGCAATGTACTTTTGATAGCCTGGAGAGAAGAACCTCCGCGTTCTTTGAGAGAAGTAATGGCAGTGATTACCATTTCGGATACCTTAGGATGTACGGGTGCCGTTCTCGGTTTTCGCTTTTGTTTGCTCACCTTCTTAGGAGAAGGAGCCGTGGTAGGCGCCGTCGCATCAGCCATTTTTAAAGCTTTTTTATTTATTAATCTTTCTACTCGGTTGAAAAATACGAGCACAAGCACGTGAAGACCTTAAGTAAAGAGAGAGCGGCCGTAATTGAGAGCTTCATCTAACTGAGAGAAGTCAGCTGGGGTCGCCATTTCTCGCGTCTGAACGTATCATCCGGCTGTGTTTGTTCACAAAATTCTGGGTTCCTTTTGAGAAGTTTCGAATTTCCAAAATTTTTCCTAAGGTCTACTAAACGAAAGTTCGATCTTTCTTCTATAGATACGTCTATCCACGATTCGTCAATGGTGGCATTTTTTACCATAAAACGTGCACCAGTGCGAATGAGAAGCTTCTTTAGGATACAGAAGTTTTTCTAATCGTTTCTCAAGTCACATCATAGAGTGTTTCAAGTAAACAAAACATTTCACATCGAATATCTATATCACACACCCTCAAATGAAAGTAGAGTATTTGTAAGAGAGCATTATATCATCGGAATATCACGTTAGAAACGAGGCAGTCTCTAACACGTCGTCATTTCATGTTGGGTAGTGCTAAGTGCAGAAGCTTGTTCCACGCTACAAAGAAATTCTCCCGAACAACAGAGAAAAGTAGTTTCTATTCCTTATTCAGAAATTGTTTTCGATCCTTATTATCGTAAACAGTGCATTACAAAGAATATTCAAACAGCAAAACGATTACAGGCCACCTAAGCCAGTTGCTTTCAAACTGGTGAGAGTTCGTGACAAATGAGAAACGAAACTAGTGTTCGTCGATACAATCATATAACACATATTCGATTTCAATAAGATGCCTTGAATCGTTAATTTATTTCTTTTATACTTCCTCTGAAAGTTGATTAATATATATAATATTTATATATAGAAATAACGATGCAGTTTTGAAACGCAGTGTTCTTGGCTTCGTCGACCTTTCTGACATCATTAATTAAGGAATATTTTATTGTAGAGTCACATTTTTCGGAGATAGAAAACTTTAGAGTGATATCTAATAAGCTTGCAACTTTCATCTTTTGAATAGAAATTAACAATTGAGCAAGACATTCATTCGTCTCTCTAAGTGTATGTGTACTCAATAAGCGTAACGCTTCTTCATTGGCGAGTGTTATTTCTATTAATAAGATAACAGGATTTACCTAACATATTTTATCTACCTGTTTCTCTAAATGATGTATAAAGTAACATGCACACAGAGTAAACTTGGAAATGAACACTAACCAAACAATTCCTAATTACGCACTACCAGTTCTTATAACATAAGTTATTTCACTAAAGTTAATTTGCAAAGCATAATGTTTATCCTTAACTTAACAGATATATATATAACGTTTCCGAGTGAGGGAGGTAGAAATCGTATTGTGTGAAAAGGAGTTAGCTAGTAAGGAATTTGTGTACTTGTACGTGTACTTGAGAGAATTATAAGAAGTACGAAAATGTGGTATCTCTTCATTAGGAGGTGGTGGCCCTGAAAGGGCCGTTTTTTTGTTATAAAGTGAATATTTAACCTCCGAATCCGTACAGAGTGCGACCCTGTCGTTTCAGAGCATACACTACGTCCATGGCGGTCACAGTCTTTCTTTTGGCGTGCTCCGTGTAGGTAACAGCATCACGGATTACGTTTTCCAAGAAAACTTTCAAAACACCTCGGGTTTCTTCGTAGATGAGACCAGAGATGCGCTTTACACCGCCTCTGCGATCTAGACGTCTGATGGCTGGTTTCGTGATACCCTGGATATTGTCTCTGAGAACCTTACGATGACGTTTTGCTCCACCTTTACCGAGACCCTTGCCACCTTTTCCTCTTCCAGACATGGCGTAAATGTAGGAATATTAAAGAATAATCTCTGCTCGAACAGCTCAAAAAACGAAAACAACCACTATCGGTAACACTATATAATCTTAGCGCGGCCCTCTCGGAAAGCTCCTCGTCGCTTAACGTTGAACAGCAAAACTGTGACCATAGAAACTGAAAACATTTATTGAGAACTAAATAATAACCATCAAAGAAATGTGTTGGATCATATTATTATTATTTATTTTTACCGAAAACAACTTCCATCTAGATATTTACGAGGTTACTTGGTGGACTGGACAAAATGTACATGTACTTCTCGAAAGGAAATATGTCCTAGCAGAGTAACTATGTAAAATAAAATTAAAAAATAAATAAAAATAAAATAAAGATTCTTACACATATCTTTCAGACGATAAGAAAGTACCATCAGTAAGAATTATATTTCATTCGAATATTGGTAACGTATTGCTATACCGTTTTGTTTGAGTATTACAATCAATTTTGCTTCAGAAACCAAAAGTGGTGCAAACTAGGATTGAGAATCACAACTCTTTGTCCAATGGCGTCTCGACTCTGCGTCCTGTCCAATGATTGGTGGAACACGACCAATGAGAAGCTCTCTCGAACGGAAAGCGCAAAGTTTGAAAAGATAAACAAAAAGCGCCTTCGAACGATGATCATTCTTAGCACGGAAGTCGAAGAGTGTAGTAGGATTGTAGTTCTACGTACGTTTGTAATATAGCACGGACAAAACGAAATTATGGCTCGCACGAAACAAACTGCAAGAAAATCCACGGGCGGAAAAGCACCAAGAAAACAACTGGCCACTAAAGCTGCCCGAAAGAGCGCTCCAGCAACAGGAGGTGTAAAGAAACCTCATCGTTACAGGCCAGGAACAGTAGCCCTCCGTGAAATCCGTCGATACCAGAAGTCAACTGAGCTGCTCATTCGAAAACTACCTTTCCAGAGACTGGTGAGAGAAATTGCCCAGGACTTCAAGACTGACCTTAGATTCCAGAGCTCTGCTGTCATGGCTCTTCAGGAGGCCAGTGAAGGCGTACTTGGTGGGTCTCTTCGAAGACACTAACCTGTGTGCCATTCACGCAAAGAGGGTGACCATCATGCCGAAAGACATCCAACTCGCACGTAGAATTCGAGGGGAACGAGCCTAAATGAGAGAGAGGTATTGTAACTTACCCTCGCCAATAAACAAACGGCCCTTTTCAGGGCCACCACATCCTGAACAAAGAGTATGCCATTCGCACACATCATGACTACATGTACTATGTTAGTAACATACATCTTTTCAAGTTGAATTTGCACGTAAGAAATGCAAGGAGTTGTAGTTTAGCAGCAACCGTCTTTTCTCTTACGAAAGTTTGTGAGTTAAGTATTCTTTCGTTTTACTTTATCAAGGAACCTTTTAAATTATTACACTTACTCGACGTGCATGAAACAGTTTTCAAAATCCTGCATGTTCGATATTTAGTCTAGTTATGTGCCTGGAGAGAAGTATAAAATTTCATATTACGAAGTTGGTGTGTTTTCTTGTTCTCCTTCGAAATATATTATTGTGCTGCAGAAAATGTCGTATTGGTTTGTTTTCATTTTCTCTTTCCGTGTAACGACATCTATGAAGGTAGGTACATTCCTTTCAGGTTAAGAATATTGAAAAGAAATGGCAATAGCTTACGAACTACACATACTCAGCTTACTTAGAAAGACGAACATCGTCTGGTTACGACAGTGAACACTGTCAACAACGTATCGTTATGCTGGTATAAGAGAAAACCTAACTGTGACGATCTACTTATATAGTAAGTACTATAATGAATCGTATTAAAACGTTTTTGTTTTATGATTATTTTATTTATGTATTATGGAAGGTGGGATAATAAGGTTTGTCGTACACAAGAGACACGCCTTTTGTTGCGTGTTCTGTGAAAATTATTAACACGAGATGTATGGCGAAGGAACTGTACTATCTCTCCATCAGGAGGTGGTGGCCCTGAAAGGGCCGTTTGATATATTGTTAATATTTACCGACTTACTTCTTTTCGGTCTTCTTGGGCAATAAGACAGCCTGAATGTTTGGCAGAACGCCTCCCTGGGCGATAGTAACACCCTGTAGCAACTTGTTGAGTTCTTCGTCATTACGAATGGCAAGTTGCAAGTGACGAGGATGATCCTAGTCTTCTTGTTATCACGTGCAGCGTTACCTGCTAACTCAAAACTTCAGCAGCCAGGTACTCCAAGACAGCAGCGAGGTAGACGGGTGCTCCAGCTCCTACTCGCTCGGCATAGTTTCCTTTTCGAAGGAGACGATGTATACGCCCGACTGGAAACTGGGTCCAGCTCTGCTTGAACGGGATTTAGCCTTGGCCTTCACTTTGCCACCTTTGCCTCGCCCAGACATTTTCCCTTAGTTTTTCTCTGAAACTAAGAACGAAAAATAGACAGTAAAACACGATACTCACTATGTGGAATGAATACGTATTGTGACTATTACGCTGTTCACTCACTTAGTTTTATCAACTTTGTAGGATTGAACGACGTATATTGAGTCGCCTGTGACGGCCGCGCTTCTCGCGACAGCTATCGAGTTCGCAAACCAAAATGCTATTGGCTACTTTTCAATCCTGCAGCGCGCAATTTAAACGCTGACTGAATTTGGTCCAAGTTTATTTTTCAACATGCCTCCACAACAAGCGTCTGGAAAAGCTGTGAAGAAGGCCGGAAAGGCCCAAAAAGCCGTACGAGCTGGAGACAAGAAAAAGCGAAAGAAGAGGAGGAAGGAGAGCTTCAGTATTTACATTTACAAGGTTCTCAAGCAGGTCCATCCCGATACTGGAATCTCCAGCAAAGCTATGTCTATCATGAATAGCTTCGTGAACGACATTTTCGAGAGAATTGCTGCCGAAGCTTCTCGTCTGGCTCACTACAACAAGCGATCAACTATCACGAGCCGGGAGATCCAAACTGCAGTGCGTCTGCTTTTACCTGGAGAATTGGCCAAACACGCCGTCTCCGAAGGGACCAAGGCTGTGACTAAGTACACCAGTTCAAAGTAATGTGTTCTTCTTCTCTTTTCAATTCAAACGGCCCTTTTCAGGGCCACCACATCTTGAAAGGAGAAAGTCACATCGAATCTATTTCACTATTAACAGTTCAAGCATGCTTTCTCTATAACCATGCTTATAACGTGCAGTAGAAATACACATTATTAGAGAGTTTTGTTCCATTCCCACCTCTATGCTCTCAGTGAGTATTTTTCGTTTGTAGTTAAGTGAATGAAGACAGACAAACAAACAAACGTATACACACCCAGCCAATACATGTCGTCACCGAATGGTACAAGATAATTATGATAATAACAAGAAAATAACAGCTACTCATTATTTAAGAAAGCAAAAAAGAGAATGACAGAGGGTTAATAGATACACGGAAATAGTTATTTCATTTAGAGTGACATCCATTACATGTTTAATATCCATGCGCTTGGGAGAAAATTGAAATAGTGTCTGAGGGACAGAGAAATTGTCTCTATTAAGGAGCATAAATCATATTAGTTATTGATAACTAGTAAATCTAATAGTAAGGCACACTATTCAGCCGTATATGCATGTGCATACGGAATAGATTTCTCCATTACATTTGTGAAAGGCTCAGTACACTTCACTAACTAGTAAGGAGGCATACAATTTATATGGGTGATTAAACTAAAATGTAATTAAATGCAGTACTAATTGAAATTAAACTAAAGTTACGAATCATTAAGTATAATTTGAAAACGAGCATATCTATAACAGCACAGGGAAGAAATAAATAAAGTCGCACTACATTACTTTCTTTTCTCGAACGTTCGTTAGACTACAAATCTGAGCATGAAACGTTTTAAGAAATTTTTTACCATTTCACTCGCTCGATATAACAAGTGTTGTTACGAACGGAATGAGTGTTTTGTTTGTTTTCTGTAACGACTTATATGGCAAACTCTTTATCAGGAGATGGTGGCCCTGAAAGGGCCGTTGATTTTAATGATATCACACAAAAGTGGAAAAGAAGCAGCTTACTTATTTCTTTCCTGCCACCTTCTTGGAAGCAGCCTTTTAGGGGCGGCTTTGGCCTTCTTAGGGGCTTTCGGTTTACTGGCTGCAGGTTTCTTTGCTGGCTTCGCCACTTTCTTTGGTTTTGCCTTTGCCTTGGGTTTTAGCAGCTGTCTTTGCTTTCTTCTCAGCTACTTTCTTGGGCTTACTCGGGGCTTTACTTTTCTTTGCAGTCGTTCCTTCTTTCTTCTTTGGTTTTCACCACCTTCTCTTTGCTCTTTTGAGCACTCAGCTTGAAGGAACCCGTAGCTCCTTTTCCTTTAGTCTGTGTGAGAATGCCACTATTCACTGCTGATCGAAGATACTTCTTGATAAAGGGTTCATCCGCTCCACGTCGAGTTTATAGTTGGCAGCAATGTACTTTTGATAGCCTGGAGAGAAGAACCTCCGCGTTCTTTGAGAGAAGTAATGGCAGTGATTACCATTTCGGATACCTTAGGATGTACGGGTGCCGTTCTCGGTTTTTCGCTTTTGTTTGCTCACCTTCTTAGGAGAAGGAGCCGTGGTAGGCGCCGTCGCATCAGCCATTTTTAAAGCTTTTTTATTTATTAATCTTTCTACTCGGTTGAAAAATACGAGCACAAGCACGTGAAGACCTTAAGTAAAGAGAGAGCGGCCGTAATTGAGAGCTTCATCTAACTGAGAGAAGTCAGCTGGGGTCGCCATTTCTCGCGTCTGAACGTATCATCCGGCTGTGTTTGTTCACAAAATTCTGGGTTCCTTTTGAGAAGTTTCAATTTCCAAAATTTTTCCTAAGGTCTACTAAACGAAAGTTCGATCTTTCTTCTATAGATACGTCTATCCACGATTCGTCAATGGTGGCATTTTTTACCATAAAACGTGCACCAGTGCGAATGAGAAGCTTCTTTAGGATACAGAAGTTTTTCTAATCGTTTCTCAAGTCACATCATAGAGTGTTTCAAGTAAACAAAACATTTCACATCGAATATCTATATCACACACCCTCAAATGAAAGTAGAGTATTTGTAAGAGAGCATTATATCATCGGAATATCACGTTAGAAACGAGGCAGTCTCTAACACGTCGTCATTTCATGTTGGGTAGTGCTAAGTGCAGAAGCTTGTTCCACGCTACAAAGAAATTCTCCCGAACAACAGAGAAAAGTAGTTTCTATTCCTTATTCAGAAATTGTTTTCGATCCTTATTATCGTAAACAGTGCATTACAAAGAATATTCAAACAGCAAAACGATTACAGGCCACCTAAGCCAGTTTGAAAGCAAACTGGTGAGAGTTCGTGACAAATGAGAAACGAAACTAGTGTTCGTCGATACAATCATATAACACATATTCGATTTCAATAAGATGCCTTGAATCGTTAATTTATTTCTTTTATACTTCCTCTGAAAGTTGATTAATATATATAATATTTATATATAGAAATAACGATGCAGTTTTGAAACGCAGTGTTCTTGGCTTCGTCGACCTTTCTGACATCATTAATTAAGGAATATTTTATTGTAGAGTCACATTTTTCGGAGATAGAAAACTTTAGAGTGATATCTAATAAGCTTGCAACTTTCATCTTTTGAATAGAAATTAACAATTGAGCAAGACATTCATTCGTCTCTCTAAGTGTATGTGTACTCAATAAGCGTAACGCTTCTTCATTGGCGAGTGTTATTTCTATTAATAAGATAACAGGATTTACCTAACATATTTTATCTACCTGTTTCTCTAAATGATGTATAAAGTAACATGCACACAGAGTAAACTTGGAAATGAACACTAACCAAACAATTCCTAATTACGCACTACCAGTTCTTATAACATAAGTTATTTCACTAAAGTTAATTTGCAAAGCATAATGTTTATCCTTAACTTAACAGATATATATATAACGTTTCCGAGTGAGGGAGGTAGAAATCGTATTGTGTGAAAAGGAGTTAGCTAGTAAGGAATTTGTGTACTTGTACGTGTACTTGAGAGAATTATAAGAAGTACGAAAATGTGGTATCTCTTCATTAGGAGGTGGTGGCCCTGAAAGGGCCGTTTTTTTGTTATAAAGTGAATATTTAACCTCCGAATCCGTACAGAGTGCGACCCTGTCGTTTCAGAGCATACACTACGTCCATGGCGGTCACAGTCTTTCTTTTGGCGTGCTCCGTGTAGGTAACAGCATCACGGATTACGTTTTCCAAGAAAACTTTCAAAACACCTCGGGTTTCTTCGTAGATGAGACCAGAGATGCGCTTTACACCGCCTCTGCGAGCTAGACGTCTGATGGCTGGTTTCGTGATACCCTGGATATTGTCTCTGAGAACCTTACGATGACGTTTTGCTCCACCTTTACCGAGACCCTTGCCACCTTTTCCTCTTCCAGACATGGCGTAAATGTAGAAATATTAAAGAATAATCTCTGCTCGAACAGCTCAAAAAACGAAAACAACCACTATCGGTAACACTATATAATCTTAGCGCGGCCCTCTCGGAAAGCTCCTCGTCGCTTAACGTTGAACAGCAAAACTGTGACCATAGAAACTGAAAACATTTATTGAGAACTAAATAATAACCATCAAAGAAATGTGTTGGATCATATTATTATTATTTATTTTTACCGAAAACAACTTCCATCTAGATATTTACGAGGTTACTTGGTGGACTGGACAAAATGTACATGTACTTCTCGAAAGGAAATATGTCCTAGCAGAGTAACTATGTAAAATAAAATTAAAAAAATAAATAAAAATAAAATAAAGATTCTTACACATATCTTTCAGACGATAAGAAAGTACCATCAGTAAGAATTATATTTCATTCGAATATTGGTAACGTATTGCTATACCGTTTTGTTTGAGTATTACAATCAATTTTGCTTCAGAAACCAAAAGTGGTGCAAACTAGGATTGAGAATCACAACTCTTTGTCCAATGGCGTCTCGACTCTGCGTCCTGTACAATGATTGGTGGAACACGACCAATGAGAAGCTCTCTCGAACGGAAAGCGCAAAGTTTGAAAAGATAAACAAAAAGCGCCTTCGAACGATGATCATTCTTAGCACGGAAGTCGAAGAGTGTAGTAGGATTGTAGTTCTACGTACGTTTGTAATATAGCACGGACAAAACGAAATTATGGCTCGCACGAAACAAACTGCAAGAAAATCCACGGGCGGAAAAGCACCAAGAAAACAACTGGCCACTAAAGCTGCCCGAAAGAGCGCTCCAGCAACAGGAGGTGTAAAGAAACCTCATCGTTACAGGCCAGGAACAGTAGCCCTCCGTGAAATCCGTCGATACCAGAAGTCAACTGAGCTGCTCATTCGAAAACTACCTTTCCAGAGACTGGTGAGAGAAATTGCCCAGGACTTCAAGACTGACCTTAGATTCCAGAGCTCTGCTGTCATGGCTCTTCAGGAGGCCAGTGAGGCGTACTTGGTGGGTCTCTTCGAAGACACTAACCTGTGTGCCATTCACGCAAAGAGAGTGACCATCATGCCGAAAGACATCCAACTCGCACGTAGAATTCGAGGGGAACGAGCCTAAATAGAGAGAGAGGTATTGTAACTTACCCTCGCCAATAAACAAACGGCCCTTTTCAGGGCCACCACATCCTGAACAAAGAGTATGCCATTCGCACACATCATGACTACATGTACTATGTTAGTAACATACATCTTTTCAAGTTGAATTTGCACGTAAGAAATGCAAGGAGTTGTAGTTTAGCAGCAACCGTCTTTTCTCTTACGAAAGTTTGTGAGTTAAGTATTCTTTCGTTTTACTTTATCAAGGAACCTTTTAAATTATTACACTTACTCGACGTGCATGAAACAGTTTTCAAAATTCCTGCATGTTCGATATTTAGTCTAGTTATGTGCCTGGAGAGAAGTATAAAATTTCATATTACGAAGTTGGTGTGTTTTCTTGTTCTCCTTCGAAATATATTATTGTGCTGCAGAAAATGTCGTATTGGTTTGTTTTCATTTTCTCTTTCCGTGTAACGACATCTATGAAGGTAGGTACATTCCTTTCAGGTTAAGAATATTGAAAAGAAATGGCAATAGCTTACGAACTACACATATACTCAGCTTACTTAGAAAGACGAACATCGTCTGGTTACGACAGTGAACACTGTCAACAACGTATCGTTATGCTGGTATAAGAGAAAACCTAACTGTGACGATCTACTTATATAGTAAGTACTATAATGAATCGTATTAAAACGTTTTTGTTTTATGATTATTTATTTATTTATGTATTATGGAAGATGGGATAATAAGGTTTGTCGTACACAAGAGACACGCCTTTTGTTGCGTGTTCTGTGAAAATTATTAACACGAGATGTATGGCGAAGGAACTGTACTATCTCTCCATCAGGAGGTGGTGGCCCTGAAAAGGGCCGTTTGATATATTGTTAATATTTACCGACTTACTTCTTTTCGGTCTTCTTGGGCAATAAGACAGCCTGAATGTTTGGCAGAACGCCTCCCTGGGCGATAGTAACACCCTGTAGCAACTTGTTGAGTTCTTCGTCATTACGAATGGCAAGTTGCAAGTGACGAGGAATGATCCTAGTCTTCTTGTTATCACGTGCAGCGTTACCTGCTAACTCAAAACTTCAGCAGCCAGGTACTCCAAGACAGCAGCGAGGTAGACGGGTGCTCCAGCTCCTACTCGCTCGGCATAGTTTCCTTTTCGAAGGAGACGATGTATACGCCCGACTGGAAACTGGGTCCAGCTCTGCTTGAACGGGATTTAGCCTTGGCCTTCACTTTGCCACCTTTGCCTCGCCCAGACATTTTCCCTTAGTTTTCTCTGAAACTAAGAACGAAAAATAGACAGTAAAACACGATACTCACTATGTGGAATGAATACGTATTGTGACTATTACACTGTTCACTCACTTAGTTTTATCAACTTTGTAGGATTGAACGAGATATATTGAGTCGCCTGTGACGGCCGCGCTTCTCGCGACAGCTATCGAGTTCGCAAACCAAAATGCTATTGGCTACTTTTCAATCCTGCAGCGCGCAATTTAAACGCTGACTGAATTTTGCCCAAGTTTATTTTTCAACATGCCTCCACAACAAGCGTCTGGAAAAGCTGTGAAGAAGGCCGGAAAGGCCCAGAAAGCCGTACGAGCTGGAGACAAGAAAAAGCGAAAGAAGAGGAGGAAGGAGAGCTTCAGTATTTACATTTACAAGGTTCTCAAGCAGGTCCATCCCGATACTGGAATCTCCAGCAAAGCTATGTCTATCATGAATAGCTTCGTGAACGACATTTTCGAGAGAATTGCTGCCGAAGCTTCTCGTCTGGCTCACTACAACAAGCGATCAACTATCACGAGCCGGGAGATCCAAACTGCAGTGCGTCTGCTTTTACCTGGAGAATTGGCCAAACACGCCGTCTCCGAAGGGACCAAGGCTGTGACTAAGTACACCAGTTCAAAGTAATGTGTTCTTCTTCTCTTTTCAATTCAAACGGCCCTTTTCAGGGCCACCACATCTTGAAAAGGAGAAAGTCACATCGAATCTATTTCACTATTAACAGTTCAAGCATGCTTTCTCTATAACCATGCTTATAACGTGCAGTAGAAATACACACATTATTAGAGAGTTTTGTTCCATTCCCACCTCTATGCTCTCAGTGAGTATTTTTCGTTTGTAGTTAAGTGAATGAAGACAGACAAACAAACGTATACACACCCAGCCAATACATGTCGTCACCGAATGGTACAAGATAATTATGATAATAACAAGAAAACGACAGCTACTCATTATTTAAGAAAGCAAAAGATAGAATGACAGAGGGTTAATCGATACACGGAAATAGTTATTTCATTTAGAGTGACATCCATTACATGTTTAATATCCATGCGCTTGGGAGAAAACGAAATAGTGTCTGAGGGACAGAGCAACAGAGAAATTGTCTCTCAGAAGGTTTGTTTAGAATTAAGCACAAAGCTACTCAATGGGCTATCTGTGCTCTGCCCACCACGGGTATCGGTTTTAGTGTGTAAGTCCGCAGACATACCACTGGGGGCCTCTATTAAGGAGCATAAATCATATTAGTTATTAATAACTAGTAAATCTAATAGTAAGGCACACTATTCAGCCGTATATGCATGTGCATACGGAATAGATTTCTCCATTACATTTGTGAAAGGCTCAGTACACTTCACTAACTAGTAAGGAGGCATACAATTTATATGGGTGGCTAGTAGTATAATACTGTTGCGAAAGAGTTAATTAATGAAGGAGCCCCGAGTTATTTTCCTTCGACCAATTGTGATTAAAACTAAAATGTAATTAAATGCAGTACTAATTGAAATTAAACTAAAGTTACGAATCATTAAGTATAATTTGAAAACGAGCATATCTATAACAGCACAGGGAAGAAATAAATAAAGTCGCACTACATTACTTTCTTTTCTCGAACGTTCGTTAGACTACAAATCTGAGCATGAAACGTTTTTAAGAAATTTTTTTACCATTTCACTCGCTCGATATAACAAGTGTTGTTACGAGCGGAATGAGTGTTTTGTTTGTTTTCTGTAACGACTTATATGGCAAACTCTTTATCAGGAGATGGTGGCCCTGAAAGGGCCGTTGATTTTGTGATATCACACAAAATTGGAAAAGAAGCAACTTACTTATTTCTTTCCTGCCACCTTCTTGGAAGCAGCCTTTTTAGGGGCGGCTTTGGCCTTCTTGGGGGCTTTCGGTTTACTGGCTGCAGGTTTCTTTGCTGGCTTCGCCACTTTCTTTGGTTTTGCCTTTGCCTTGGGTTTTTTAGCAGCTGTCTTTGCTTTCTTCTCAGCTACTTTCTTGGGCTTACTCGGGGCTTTACTTTTCTTTGCAGTCGTTCCTTCTTTCTTCTTTGGTTTTTTCACCACCTTCTCTTTGCTCTTTTGAGCACTCAGCTTGAAGGAACCCGTAGCTCCTTTTCCTTTAGTCTGTGTGAGAATGCCACTATTCACTGCTGATCGAAGATACTTCTTGATAAAAGGGTTCATCCGCTCCACGTCGAGTTTATAGTTGGCAGCAATGTACTTTTTGATAGCCTGGAGAGAAGAACCTCCGCGTTCTTTGAGAGAAGTAATGGCAGTGATTACCATTTCGGATACCTTAGGATGTACGGGTGCCGTTCTCGGTTTTTTCGCTTTTTGTTTGCTCACCTTCTTAGGAGAAGGAGCCGTGGTAGCGCCGTCGCATCAGCCATTTTTAAAGCTTTTTTATTTATTAATCTTTCTACTCGGTTGAAAAATACGAGCACAAGCACGTGAAGACCTTAAGTAAAGAGAGAGCGGCCGTAATTGAGAGCTTCATCTAACTGAGAGAAGTCAGCTGGGGTCGCCATTTCTCGCGTCTGAACGTATCATCCGGCTGTGTTTGTTCACAAAATTCTGGGTTCCTTTTGAGAAGTTTCGAATTTCCAAAATTTTTCCTAAGGTCTACTAAACGAAAGTTCGATCTTTCTTCTATAGATAGGTCTATCCACGATTCGTCAATGGTGGCATTTTTTACCATAAAATCGTGCACCAGTGCGAATGAGAAGCTTCTTTAGGATACAGAAGTTTTTCTAATCGTTTCTCAAGTCACATCATAGAGTGTTTCAAGTAAACAAAACATTTCACATCGAATATCTATATCACACACCCTCAAATGAAAGTAGAGTATTTGTAAGAGAGCATTATATCATCGGAATATCACGTTAGAAACGAGGCAGTCTCTAACACGTCGTCATTTCATTTCATGTTGGGTAGTGCTAAGTGCAGAAGCTTGTTCCACGCTACAAAGAAATTCTCCCGAACAACACAGAAAAGTAGTTTCTATTCCTTATTCAGAAATTGTTTTCGATCCTTATTATCGTAAACAGTGCATTACAAAGAATATTCAAACAGCAAAACGATTACAGGCCACCCTAAGCCAGTTTGAAAGCAAACTGGTGAGAGTTCGTGACAAATGAGAAACGAAACTAGTGTTCGTCGATACAATCATATAACACATATTCGATTTCAATAAGATGCCTTGAATCGTTAATTTATTTCTTTTTATACTTCCTCTGAAGGTTGATTAATATATATAATATTTATATATATAGAAATAACGATGCAGTTTTGAAACGCAGTGTTCTTGGCTTCGTCGACCTTTCTGACATCATTAATTAAGGAATATTTTATTGTAGAGTCTATGTTTACACACATTTTTTCGGAGATAGAAAACTATGAGGTATCTAATAAGCTTGCAAGTTTCATCTTTGAATAGAAATTAACAATTGAGCAAGATTCATCTCTCTGTCTCTGTGTACTATAAGCGTAACGCTTCTTCATTGCGAGTGTTATTTATTAATAAGATAACGGATTTACCCCAACATATTTATCATCTACCTGTTTCAAAATGATGTATAAAGTAACATGCACACAGAGTAAACTTGAAATGAACACTAACCAACAATTCCCCACTACACCACCAGTTCTTATAAATGTTATTTCACCAGCACCGTGCCATAATGCCTTATCCAACGATATATATATAACG
>NW_027467823.1:0-41955 GCF_004210375.1 Tachypleus tridentatus
TTAGTCCACGAACACATTTACAACAAATAATAATAAAAAATACGACTGGAGCGAATGCTGTAATTTTGAAAACAAGTACGACTTTCTTAATATCCACATTAGTCCGAGTCCAGTGTCTTTGTGATTGTGCTGCCATCTAACAATAACGTAAACAACTATAACATCATTTCGAATTGTCGAAAGCTACAGCAAATCGTGAGTGATCAAGATCAGAACCTTAAATACTTTTACTTCTTTTAAACATCATTGTCTTCATATTTATTTAATAATTTTTGATAGAAAGACGTTTTAATTTGCATGTTTTAACATCACGTGGCCGTAGCAGCCAATAAACATTTGGAACCTTACCCAACACATTCAGCGTGATAAATTTGCTCATTTTCGGAACAGTACTGACTTGACACTCATACAGACCAGTGTCCTCTCGCTGAGGATACTTGACCTGCAGAGTCCAGTCGTCCGAATCTTCTGGGTGTATCATTTGAAACCTCTCGTCACTGGAGTATGTGTACCGTCCCACTGTCAGCACGTGAAGATCTTGTCTTCTAATCCAGGACACCTAGAGAAACATTAAAACAAAATAATCAATAAAAGGTTATTTATTTGATATTACGTTGTACAAGTTTAATTAAGGCAACTACACACACACAGTGAAACATATACACATAAATATTTATTTTAAATAGCGCCACCTATTGATTTGCATAAACACTGGGCAGACGACAAGTTAACGGTCCGGCATGACTTGATGGTTAAGGCACTCGACTCGCAATCCGAGGGTGGCGAGTTCTGAATCCCCGTCACACCAAACATGCTCGCCCTTTCAGCCGTACGGGCGTTATAATGTGACGGCCAATTTCACTATTCGTTGGTAAAAGAATAGCTAAAGAATTGGCAGTGGGTGGTGATGACTAGATACCTTCCCTCTAGTCTTACGCTGCTAAATTAGGAACTGCTAGCCCAAATAGCCCTCGTTTAGCTTTGCGCGAAATAAAAAAACAAACAAACAGATGATAAGTTTTCTAATTATTCCTTTTTTTTTTTTCTTTTTTTTTTTTTGTAGAAACACTAAGGCCTTTTAATAGGTTTACTCCGCTAGATGGCAATACTGAACCAAAGCAATAACTAACACTATTAATCAAAACTGACTGATAATAAAACGAAATTTTGACAGGAAGATTATTAATCAAAATGGTAAAAAAAAACAACTAAGGAATCACTGTTTTATTTTAAAATATTTAAGTTATATGAAATAGTTTTGACACATTTTATATATTCTAACACGATACTTGCCACAAGTCAGTGACTGGAAAGGAAAACTGAGTCGTAATTTAAAGAGTGTAACAAAATCTCTTTAACGGCTGGATATGGCTCTAAAATGGGAAGTTATATTTTAAAGTACGTGAAACCACTAGAGAACACTAGAAAGAGAAATATATAAATACGCAATTCATTTTATACACAGATTTACTCTATGCAACATGTTGTACATTGTACAAGGTCGATTGTTACTTCTTGTCTACAAAATTGGCGTATATGCTTTCGCATTGCTCTTATATGAGCATCTGCTGTACTCTGAACTGTTGTACCGAAATTTTGTCAACATCTGCTGTACTCTGAACTGTTGTACCGAAATTTTGTCAGCATCTGCTGTACTCTGAACTGTTGTACCGAAATTTTGTCAGCATCTGCTGTACTCTGAACTGTTGTACCGAAATTTTGTCAGCATCTGCTGAACTCTGAACTGTTGTACCGAAATTTTGTCAGCATCTGCTGTACTCTGAACTGTTGTACCGATATTTTGCAGGCATCTGCTGTACTCTGAACTGTTGTACCGAAACTTTGTCAGCATCTGCTGTACTCTGAACTGTTGTACCGAAATTTTGTCAGCATCTGCTGTACTCTGAACTGTTGTACCGAAATTTTGTCAGCATCTGCTGTACTCTGGGTCATATATCGTTGTCTACTGTATTCTGACTTGTGATACCGATCTTGTATCAGTGTCTACTGTACTGTGACTTGTGGTACCGATCTTGTATCAGTGCCAACTGTACTGTGACTTGTGGTACCGATCTTGTATCAGTGCTTTCTGTACGGCCTGGCATGGCCTAGCGCGTAAGGCGTGCGACTCGTAATCCGAGGGTCGCGGGTTCGCGCCCGCGTCGCGCCAAACATGCTCGCCCTCCCAGCCGTGGGGCGTTATAAGTTACGGTCAATCCCACTATTCGTTGGTAAAAAAGTAGCCCAAGAGTTGACGGTGGGTGGTGATGACTAGCTGCCTTCCCTCTAGTCTTACACTGCTAAATTAGGGACGGCTAGCACAGATAGCCCTCGAGTAGCTTTGTGCGAATTCAAAACAAACAAACAAGCCTTCTGTACTGTGACCTGTGGTACCGATCTTGTATCAGTACCTACTGTACTGTGACTTGTGGTACCGATCTTGTATCAGTGCCTACTGTACTCTGATTTGTGGTACAGATCTTGTATCAGTGCCAACTGTACTGTGACTTGTGGTACCGATCTTGTATCAGTGCCAACTGTACTGTGACTTGTGGTACCGATCTGCCGCAGATATTTAGTTTTTACAATAATTTAAGCCGTTAGTTTCCACTGGACAAAACTTAAGATGGTGGACCGAGTTTATTGATTTTGAATTTCTATTGTATAAACAAATGAGCTGCATTATAAAAAAAACATGTTATTTCTCTGGATGTACGTTCCTTATTCTAATGCAGTCAGTTCTTTCACAAAATACACATGTAGAAGTGATATACGGGAATCACGGCTAGTTTATACTTCAAGACAGCTCATGGGACAAAAGACAGAATGTTACATGATGGAAATACGCTGTAATTGGTAAACAGACGCATGGCGGTGAATATTTTTCCTTTGTTGTTTCTACTAGCTCGGTTGATTACGAACAAAGACAGTTATTTGAATTCGTACTAAATGGAACCTATTTCTCTTTGAATGATACCATCCAAGCATTCTGAGAAAGAGTTCCTCTTCATGACAATACAGAAGGTGATTACTATTCTTTAGATTAATAGTAAAACCCATTCAGTAATAACCAGGAAAGAAACCCAGTAGAGACGAGTCCATTATTTTCATTAAACACTATATTAACTGAAACGGCGAAGTTTCAAGTATAAATAATCTCTCTTACAATACTGTAGATTGTTTTCATTGTTGAATTGTAGTGATATGATACCATTCATTTTTAATTTAATCTATAAACTAAACAATCAAATGGTATGATCACTTTCTATTATACTATTGAAACAAAATAATCAAATGGTATGATCACTTTCTATTATATCATTGAAACAAAATAATCAAATGCTATGATCACTTTCTATTATACTCTTGAAACTAAACAATCAAATGGTATCGCTTTTGTATTTTTACTCTTGAAAACAATCAAATGTCATGATCACTTTCTATTTTTATCATTGAAACAAAACAATCAAATGTCATGATCAATTTCTATTTTTACCATTGAAACAAAACAATCAAATGGTATGATCACTTTCTATTTTTACCATTGAAACAAAACAATCAAATAGTATGATCACTTTCTATTTTTACCATTGAAACAAAACAATCAAATGTCATGATCACTTTCTATTTTTACCATAGAAACCAAACAATCAAATGGTATGATCACTTTCTATTATACTATTGAAACAAAATAATCAAATGGTATGATCACTTTCTATTATATCATTGAAACAAAATAATCAAATGCTATGATCACTTTCTATTATACTCTTGAAACTAAACAATCAAATGGTATCGCTTTGTATTTTTACTCTTGAAAACAATCAAATGTCATGATCACTTTCTATTTTTATCATTGAAACAAAACAATCAAATGTCATGATCAATTTCTATTTTTACCATTGAAACAAAACAATCAAATGGTATGATCACTTTCTATTTTTACCATTGAAACAAAACAATCAAATAGTATGATCACTTTCTATTTTTACCATTGAAACAAAACAATCAAATGTCATGATCACTTTCTATTTTTACCATAGAAACCAAACAATCAAATGTCATGATCACTTTCTGCTTTTATCCCTGAAACTAAACAATCAAATGGTATCGCTTTGTATTTTTACTCTTGAAAACAATCAAATGGTATGATCACTTTTTAATTTTACCATTGAAACAAAACAATCAAATGTCATGATCACTTTCTATTTTTACCATTGAAACAAAACAATCAAATGGTATCGTTTTGTATTTTTACTCTTGAAAACAATCAAATGGTATCGCTTTGTATTTTTACTCTTGAAAACAATCAAATGGTATGATCACATTCTATTATACCATTGAAACAAAACAATCAAATGGTATGATCACTTTTTATTTTTACCATTGAAACAAAACAATCAAATGTCATGATCACTTTCTATTATACTATTGAAACAAAACAATCAAATGGTATGATCACTTTCTATTATACCATTGAAACAAAACAATCAAATGTCATGATCACTTTCTATTTTTACCATTGAAACAAAACAATCAAATGTCATGATCACTTTCTATTTTTACCATTGAAACAAAACAATCAAATGTCATGATCACTTTCTATTATACTATTGAAACAAAACAATCAAATGTCATGATCACTTTCTATTTTTACCATTGAAACAAAACAATCAAATGGTATGATCACTTTCTATTATACCATTGAAACAAAACAATCAAATGGTTTGATTACTTTCTATTTTTACCATTGAAACAAAACAGTCAAATGTCATGATCTCTTTCTATTATACTATTGAAACAAAACAATCAAATGTCATGATCACTTTCTATTATACTATTGAAACAAAACAATCAAATGTCATGATCACTTTCTATTATACTATTGAAACAAAACAATCAAATGTCATGATCATTTTCTATTTTTACCATTGAAACAAAACAGTCAAATGTCATGATCACTTTCTATTATACTATTGAAACAAAACAATCAAATGTCATGATCACTTTCTATTTTTACCATTGAAACAAAACAATCAAATGTCATGATCACTTTCTGTTTTTATCCCTGAAACCAAACAATCAGATGTCATGATCACTTTCTATTTTTACCATTGAAACAAAACAATCAAATGTCATGATCACTTTCTGTTTTTATCCCTGAAACCAAACAATCAGATCACACAGATTCCGACATGTTAAACTTCCCTTCTTTTTCAAAGAAACGTTAGTATTTATAATTATTCTCTTGTGATTTGGTGTTACATGACTGTATTATAATAAAACAGCGTCGCTTTGGATACAATATCTTGGCTTAAAATATATATATATATATAAACCATGCTGGTATTAAGCTAGGTTACCAGCTAAGGACTGCATTTTTCCACCTACATTATGCTTAAGATTAGTCCAGTTAGGCTGCAGTAAAACCTTTCGGTGTAATTGTGTATATTATTATTTATTAGTTTGTTATCAAAGAGCACACCAATAAAATAAAACAGAATAATATGAAAAAAAAGTTTATGAAAAACAACATGTTATTTTTAAAATTTCTCTTGTCAGCAGCTGAAATTAGAGAATAGAAATTTTAAAATGAACAGGGCTTCTAGTAGCTCGCGCGCTATTCGGCAAAACTCAGATACGATTTATCTCCTTTATTTTCAACTACTGTTCAACTACTGACCAGGAATTTTCCAATTTGGTCGGCATTCTCAGCGATTATTGTATATTCGAATAACGGGATTAACTGTCACACTTTTTCATGGAGCTAGTTAGTGGCATCGCGGTAAGAAGCTAGGATTTGTGATCCGCAGCCCAGTATGCCAAGAAATATATCTCTCTGGACCGGTATAAAAAATGTATATGGTCTGTAGTATATCGCCACTCAAAACTCATACTAAGTTAAAAATTGGGTTTAAAAGACGCTTTTTGCTTATTTACCTTTATGTGATGTTGTTGGGTTTTTTTTAATTTCGCGCAAAGCTACTCGAGAACTATCTGCGCTAGCCGTCCCTAATTTTGCAATGTAAGACTAGAAGGAAGGCAGCTAGTCATCACCACCCACCGCCAACTCTTGGGCTACTCTTTTACTAACGAATAGTGGGATTGGCCGTCACATTATAACGCCCAACCGCTGGGAGGGCGAGAATGTTTGGTGTGACGGGGATTCGAACTCGCGACCCTCGAATTACGAGTCGAACGCCTTAACACGCTTGACCATGTCGGACCTATTTATATGCGAATAAGTGTTTGTAAAAAAATAATTTCTGAAATACGTATTCTAGACTGTGTGGCAAACGTTTCGTCCTTTGACACAAAAATAGAATTATTGATATTGTAGTTCCCCATTTTTGCTTCGTTCTTCTATTAAATGTTTATAATTCTTCAAACTTAGAATCATTCAAAGAGGACATAAAAAGTGACATATGACGACGTAATGGCAGAGCCTATTCGTACCTTACAATATATATCAAAAACTCCAAATGGCGCTACGAAATTACCAGGATAACGACTTTGAATATAGCTTTAAAACATGTGGTTCAGAGGATGTCACTTATTATGATCTACAATGTTCTTTTAAATATTATCTCACACACACAATACTGGATATATAAAACAACCGTGTACAGTAATACATATTGTATAAACGGAAACTGTAGTGATTTAATTGTTATTTTCACATCCAATAGAGAGGAACTTCAGGGTTTTATTTCAGGGTTTTAACTTAATTTACTCAATACTGAAGTACAGAACTGATTTAGTTAAGACTAGCAGCTAAGATCCAACAATTATTGTATTATGCAAGGTGCTTTTTTAAACGTCCTATTTTAAGGGAAACAAAACCCAGAAGGGAAGTAGCGTAACAGTTTTCTTTCACGAGCAGGAAGGGTGTGGGCTGGTTTACAGAAGTAAACGATAAAACTCGTGTCGTAATGCCGTGAAACATATTTTCGGCTTTTTCATTTGTAGGTGTATTTTAAGAGTAACAATCATTCTGTTGTTTTTTTTTGTTTCTTTTAAAGCCAGACAAAGTTCTCGTAATGGGAGGTGCGCCTGACTTCATGCTTTCCCTCTGGTCAGTAGTTTCGTTTCTTTGTTTGTTTAGAATTTCGCGCAAAGCTACACGAGGGCTATCTGCGCTATCCGTCCTTAATTTAGCAGTGTAAGTTTGGTTTGGATTGTTTTGAATTTCGCGAAAACTACACGAGAGCTATCTGCACTAGCCGTCCTTAATTTCGCCGTGTAAGACCTAGAGGGAAGGCATCTACTCAACATCACCCACCGCCAACTCTTAGGTTAGTCTTTAACAACGAATAGTGGGATTGGCTGTCACATTATAACGCTCCTCCGGTTGAAAGAGCAAACGTGTTTGATGTGACGGAGATTGAACACGCGACCATCAGTTTAAGAGTCGAGCGCACTGACTACCTGGCCATGCCAGGCCTCTGCAATTCGAGTCGTGGGTGTACAAAAGGAGAGTTACTGTGGAATTCCAGTATATCACACAAAAGTAGTCGAAGAAATGACATTGGGTGCCGTTAGCTATTTGCCTCATCTCTAGTCTATTACAATAGTTCTAAAACATTATGGTCTGCAGACCTTTATGGTATGGCAGAATATGCTGGAGACCGTGTATCAGTCCTCCCTCATTCGCTTCCTTTTATCGTCACAAAATAAAATAAATAAATTCACGAGACTTAATGAGAAAGATGGCGCTCATTTTGATGTGAGTGACATTTTGGATCTGCCCACGAACCACACTTTCAAAACTACTGGTCTATCATATTAAAATTAGAGAGAAATCTGCACAGATAACCGTTGTATCTCTTTGGGTGAAAATTTCAAACGTATATATTACCAATATTTCAGTTTTCTTTCTATATATATATTACAAAAGGTTGGGATTTTTCAGGTTTCAATCACGTTCAAAGTTGTTGTTTTTTAAGTTTACAAAAACAAAAATGTTCTGTATTTCCCAGCTTAAATATTTTTTTTTAATATTCTCAACATAATATGTTTTTGCTGCAGTGTGTTTCTGATTTAATTCGATTTGAAGGTGTTTCACTTTATGATACAGTTAATGTGTTTTTTACTTTATTTAAGTTTAACCTGCTCTCATTTTATCTTAGGTTTGATGTGTTTTTACTTTATTTATGTTTTTACGGTAATACTTAATATATAGACCTCTAGCACAGCAACCTTAACTTCTTTCATGCAACAGAAAATAGTTTATTTAGATATAATTCTACACAGACCATAACTAAATTTGAAAGTAATGCCACATGTCCTATAAATTTAACGGATTGTTGTTTCTAGTGCAAGCTACACAGTTGAATATTTGTACTCTGTCTGTCTGAGGCAAGCTACACAGTTGAATATCTGTACTTTGTCTGTCTGAGGCAAGCTACACAGTTGAATATCTGTACTCTGTCTGTCTGAGAAATCGAACTCTGGATTTAACGTTGCAAGTCCATGGACTTACTACTTTTCCACTGTGGACACAGAAATTAATAGAACGTTTAGTTTGTTTCTTTGTTTTTAAGCTCAAAGCTACACAATGGGCTATCTGTGTTGTGTCCACCACGGGTATAGAAACCTGATTTGTAGCGTCACAAGTCTTCAAATTTACTACTGATTCAAAGTTGGACTAAAATAAGCGTTCGTCACAAGTTTCGCCATTTATTTATAGACTTACCCTAGAAATGTATATATATATATTATATTTATGGTGAAAGGTAAAGTGTTACATAAACTAAAGTAGCATGGCCAGATATTCATTCCAAGATTGTTGTGCTGTGCAAGTTTTATCGCATTTTAAGATAACAGAAGAAAATAGTTACCAAGCTCACAATTTTATATACGGTTATAAGAACCATTCAAAATTACTTGAATCCACGTACTGTAGCACAAGTTACTCAAATAGCAATAACAATAACAGAGTAATAACTCGCGATTTAACAACATCTGTATTTTGTTTAACCATTATCAAAGTACAACTGCTGGTTCTAGATGTTTTCGCGAATTTCCTTTCATAACTTCCAGAAGAATGAAGCGTTAAGTCACATGTGGGTATTTCTTTGGAATCAATAACTGTGGTTATTTCATTTTACACTATATTGCAATATAACACTTTATTTGCCTCAGTTTCCGTAAACACGTGCATACCGTTCTAATGCCGCGTGTATTATCAAATAACTTTTCAATAACAGCAGGTATTATAAAAACAGAATAGCTGACAATAAAGCTACGAAAAAGGTGGATTCGTTATAAACTACACATTTTAAACAAAACACACATTGCATTTTTGTACCTTTAAAGTGTATGTACTTAACCATTTATTTGTGAGTGTGTAATATTATGTGTGCAAACAGACAATCCGCAAAATAAATCACTTTTTGAAACACTGAGAAGTGTAAAATGTGGAGTACAAGAATGGCTATGGAAAACATCTCGTCATGTGCACAAAATAATTTTACGTTGATAAAATTAAGAGAGGGTGGTTTAAAGACGGGTATATAGACATTAGTAATTAACATTATTCGAGTAAAACAGAGGGTTAAATGTAAGACTAACAGTTTTCTATCGTCGGTTGTGTTTGTTCGAATGGTTGTGACAGTATAACGTTGCTTTATATCACACTTTTAACCTTCTGCAAATGGTGGCGAGATCAGTATTAGATCATACATATATTCTGACATTGGATCGGATTCCGAAACGAAGTTTACTAGACTGGTCCTATAAAATTACTTTAGAGATCTGTCGAAAATTTTAAAAGGGATGTGGACGAATAATAGTGCTGTAGTTTCAGTTTCTCAGGGCATACTTCTCATGAAACTAGCCTCAATTGCATTCACGTTGTAACTGGACGCTTGTAAACATCTGCACCAATTACACTATCCAAATTTCAACACAATGAATTTTTGGGGCTAGAAGGTTCTCTTGCGTAATAATAGCTTTCATTTGGCAGATGAACGAATCTTATTTAAATGTGGCGTACTTTTAGCAGAACATTGTTAATCTTGTTATATGGATATCCTTCTACAGAAAGACCCATGACATGTCTTCTTCCACAAATAAATCAGCCCATAATGGAACTGCGTTTGTTTGTTTGTTTGTTTTAAATTTCGCGCAAAACTACACGATGGCTATCTGCGCTAGCTGTCTCTAATTTAGCAGTGTAAGACTAGAGGGAACGCAGCTAGTCATCACCACCCACCGCCAACTCTTAGGTACTCTTTTACCAACGAATAGTAGGATTAACCGTCACATTATAACTTCCCCACGGCTGAAAGGGCGAGCATGTTTGGTGTGACGGGGATTCGAACCCGCGACCTTCAGATTACGAGTCGAACTCCTTAACACGTTTGGCCATGCCGGGCCAACTGCGTTGGTGAGAGGTTGGTAAATTCGAAGTGAAGGAAACATATAGACATTAAACGTGTCGTTTAATCTGTGGCAACGCGCTACTATACTAACATATGCATGCAAATCGTTTTGTTCAAGTATAATTTGTTGTTATTTTAAGAGATGGACTGATGGTTGCAAGAAAGTTAATAAGGTAGAACATTCTGCAGATAAAAAAAGGAAAATAAAACCAACCTAAAATGAACTGACATGTTTTAGCAATTAAAACACTGATAATTCTAAAAAAAATATGGTTTATAACAACCTATCGTACTTTGAAAAACTAAGGCAAAACTTTGTGTCTTGACAGAAAGACTTATAATTAGAACGGAATAAAAAATATGTCATTTTCTCCAACGTCTAATGTACGATAATATAATGAAATAACAAGACAGTGTTGCATTTATCAATCGATATATTAGCTGCTATTGAAGTGAGTAAATTATACGGATTTGGTACGTTAATTAAAGACTATTAAGTCCCATGACGTCAGTAGTTGACATAAAGCCGTAATGGAACAACATGTATAAGAACTACATTTTGTTACTTTTTAGCTTTTCATATGTAGTGTGATGTCACCAAAAATTGATCGCTTTTGGGAATGTTATGCATCGGTTCTTGTCAATATAAAGTACTAATACATTCAAATAACTGAAACTGTAAAGTCGTAAATGCAAGTATTTCCATCAAAATACACGTTTCCGCACAAGAGAGCTGCGCCATTAAACATGAAAGAAAGTAATTTTATATGTGATATTGAAACAGTCCCTGAACGCATACATCTTCATAGATTATTCAAACGTTCAGCTTCATTTTCCTTAAAAGATTTTACAATAAAATTTCATCAACGCTATTCCAAGCTTCAAGTCACTTAATATTCGCAATTATTCTTAAGGCTTTAATATATTTTTTTCAGGAACGTTAGAGTAAAGAAGAAATTTATTTCTAAACTTTTTGCTTATTTAGATTGATTAGAGTTTTTGATATTTAGTAGCAAAAGAAAAACAAAACCGTTTCTTTGTTGTAGCACGTGTGAGAATGCCTGTGCATAGGAAAAAAGGAAACTATATTTACTGAACATTTCTTGATCGAAGGGGAAAAAAAAATTAAACGTACTTTTGTTAATTGCTTCCTCAAAGATTCCTCCAAAATTGTATTTTTTTATCTTTCTCAGAAATTAATTAATAGCATTAGCGATTGGTTAATATAATTTCTAGAAGCACCAATAATGTACTTATGATTTTGTGCTTCATTTACAAAGTGTTTAGTTGTTGAATTTCTCGTAAACGTGTCCCAAACCTATGTACGCTTTCTATCCATAATTTTGAAACGATAGGCTACAGGATATAAAGTAGCGAGTTATCACCTTGCGACCCGGTGTGGCCAAGTGGTTAGTGCCCTTGACTCGCAAGCAGAGGGTCGCAGGTTCGAATCCCCTTCACCCCAAAGTTGACGGTCAGTCACACTATTCGTTGGTAAAAGAGTTGGCGGTGGGTGGTGACGTGATTCACACTAATGTTACACTGCTAAATTAGGGACGACTGGTGCTGATAACCCTCGTGTAGCTTTGCGCGTAATTCAAGTACAAACAAACATCGCCTTCTACACAGATTTTTGAGCTACTTTTGTCAGTCCAAACACAGTATTTAGAAATATTTGAGCTTCAGATATAGGGATGAAATTGATGATGGGGTCCCCTAGTGGCATGGCGAAAGTCAACAGACCTATTAAGCTAGAACTCTGGTGAACAGAGTACAAATAGCCCGATGTGTAGCATTGTGCTTAGTTATAAACAGTTAAACCAGATAACAGTTAATAATAAGTGTGGATATTACAATTAAGCAGTAAAACAAAAAAAGGTTAAATACATTTTTCCAGTACATGTAAACGCAAATGAAATAGATCAAACAATAAACGTAGAACAGAATGAAGTAAAAACAATCCATCAAAATATTCACATTTCATGAATTCGCCTCTCAAAACCGCAGTGCGCGTTTTATATATATACGCGGAAAGCGTTCGGGCCGCAGAGGAACCTAAAAATCTACAGTTCGACACGTTAACCATTTGGCCACGCTCAATCTACTCATTCATCGTAAAGCACACGGCACATCAAAATAACATACGACTACAGTAGAAATAACGTTTAGCAAATTATACCTCTAAATGTGTATTTAAAAGAAATTCACATTCGTTACATGGGAATAACTCCCATGAGTTGGTACGTATGATACGAAAAAAAAACACACTAAACTTCAGTTGAATTATTATATAATCTTCTTGTGAGATAGTACATGTAATTACCATCAAAATTAATTCAAACCTAACTTAGGAAAGAAATATTACATGTCGATTTTTCAAAACCAATAAAAAATACAAACAATTAAAATATTCCATCTATAAAACAGTAATTGCCAATCTGTGAACTACAAAGCAAAGTAAAGAATCAAACAAGACAATATTTAAACAGTGCAGAATTTCCAAACTAAGTAAAGAATAAAACAAGACAATATTTAACATGTGAAGAATTTCCAAACTAAATAAAGAATCAAACAATACAATATTTACCTGTGAAGAATTTCCCAACTAAGTAAAGAATCAAACAACACAATATTTAACCTGTGAAAATTCCCAAACTAAGTAAAGAATCAAATAAGAAAATATTTAACCTGTGAAGAATTTCCAAACTAAGTAAAGAATCAAACAAGAGAAGTTTTATTCTGTGAAGAATTTCCAAAATAAGAAAAGAATCATATAAGACTGTCTCTAACCTGTGAGTAATTTCCAAACAAAGTAAAAAATTAAACAAGACATTATTTCACCTGTGAAGAATATCCAAACTAAGTAAGGCATCAAACAACACAATACTTAACCTAAGAAGAATTTCCCAACTAAGTAAAGAATCAAACAAGACAATAATTAACATGTGAAGAATTCCCAAACTAAGTAAAGAATCAAATAAGAAAATATTTAACCTGTGAAGAATTTCCAAACTAAGTAAAGAATCAAACAAGAGAAGTTTTACCCTGTGAAGAATTTCCAAAATAAGAAAAGAATCATATAAGACTGTCTTTAACCTGTGAGTAATTTCAAAACTAAGTAAAAAATTAAACAAGACATTATTTAACCTGTGATGACTATCCAAACTAAGTAAAGAATCAAACAAGAAAATATTTAACCTGTGAAAAATTTCCAATCAAAGTAAAGAATCAAACAAGACAATATTTAACCTGTGAATAATTTCCAAACTAAAAAAATAATCAAACAAAACAATGTTTAACGTGTGAATAATTTCCAAACTAAGTAAACAATCATATAAGACTATCTTTAGCCTATGAGTAATTTCCAAACTAAGTAAAAAGTCAAAGAAGCCAAGTTTTAACCAGTGAAAAATTTCCAAACTAAATAAAGAATCAAACAAGACAATAATTAATCTGTGAAGAATTTCCAAACCAAGTAAAGAATCAAACAAGAAATGTTTTAACATTTGAAGAATTTCCAAACTAAGGAAAGAATCATGTAGGACTGTCTTTAACCTGTGAGTAATTTCCAAACAAAGTAAAGAATCAAAAAAGACAATATTTAACCTGTGAAGATAATACAAACTAAGTAAAGAATCAAAAAAGACAATATTTAAGCTGTGAAGAATTTCCAAACTAAGTAAAGAATGATATAAGACTGTCTTTGGCCTGTGAGTAATTTCCAAACTAAGTAAAGAATCAAACAAGACAATATGTAACCTGTGAAGAATTCCCAAACTAAGTAATGAATGAAAAAAGACAATATTTAACCTGTGAAGAATTTCCAAACTAAGTAAAGAATCAAACAAAACAATATTTAACCTGTGAAGGATTTCCAAGTTAAGTAAACAATCATATAAGACTGTACTTTCCCTGTGAGAAATTTCCAAACTAAATAAAGAATCAAACAAAACAATATTTAACCTGTGAAGGATTTCCAAGTTAAGTAAACAATCATATAAGACTGTACTTTCCCTGTGAGAAATTTCCAAACTAAGTAAAGAATCAAAGAAGACAATATTTAACATGTGAAGAATTCCCAAACTAAGTAAAGAATAAAACAAGACAATATTTAACCTGTAAACAATTTCCAAACTAAGTAAAGAATCATATAAGACTTCCTTTAGACTGTGAGAAATTTCCAAACTAAGTAACGTATCAAATATGGCAATATTTAACCTGTCAAGAATTTCAAAACTAAGTAAAGAATCAAACAAGACAATATTTAACCTGTGAACAATTTCCCAATTAAGTAAATAATCAAAGAAGACAATATATAACCTGTGAAGAATTTCCAAACTAAGTAAAAAATCAAAAAAGACAATATTTAAGCTGTGAAGAATTTCCAAGTTAAGTAAAGGAGAAAACAAGTCAATATTTAACCTGTGATGAATTTCCAAGCTAAAAAAAAATTAAACAAGACAATATTTAACTTGTGAAGAATTTCGAAATAAAGTAAAGAAACAAACAAGACTTCATTTAACCTGTGAAGAATTTCCAAACAAAGTAAAAAATCGAATATGATAACATTTAACCTGTAAAGAATTTCCAAACTAAATAAAGAATCAAACAAGACAATATTTAAGCTGTGAAAAATTTCCAAACTAAGTAAAGAATCAAACAAGACAATATGTAACCTGTGAAAATTTTCCAAACCAAGTAAAGAATCAAAGAAGCCAATATATAACCTGTGAAGAATTTCCAAGGAAAGTAAACAATCAAAGAAGACAAAATTTAACCTGTAAAAAATTTCGAAACTAAGTAAAGAATCAAACAAGACAATATGTAACCTGTGAAAATTTTCCAAACTAAGTAAAGAATAAAAAAAGCCAATATATAACCTGTGAATAATTTCCAAACTAAATAAAGAATGAAACAAGACAATAATTAACCTGTGAAGAATTCCCAAACAAAATAAAGAATCAAACAAACCAATATTTAACCTGTAAAGAATTTCCAAACTAAGAAAAGAATCATATAAGACTGTCTTTAGCCTGTGATTAATTTCCAAACTAAGTAAAGAATCAAACAAAACAAGTTTTAACCTGTGAAAAATTTGAAACTAAGTAAAGAATCATATAAAACTGTCTTTAGCCTGTGAGTAATTTTCAAACTAAGTAAAGAATCAAAGAGGATATTATTTAACCTGTGAAGAATTTTCAAACAAAGTAAAAGATCAAACAAGACAATATATAACTTTTGATGAATTTCCAAACTACGTGAAGAATCAAATAAGGCACTATTTAACCTGTGAAGAATTTCCAAACTAATAAAGAAATATAAAAGACAATATTTAAACTGTGAAAAATTCCCAAACTAAATAAAGAATCAAACAAAGGAATATTTAATCTGTGAAGGATTTTTAAACTAAATAAGGAGTCAAACAATACAATATTTAACCTTTGAAAAATTTCTAAATTAAGTAAAGAATAAAAAATCAATATCTAACCTGTGAAGATTTTCCAAACTAAGTAAAGAATCATATAATACTGTCTTTAGCCTGTGAGTAATTTCCAAACTAAGTAAAGAATCAAACAAGACAATATTTAACATTTGAAGAATTTCCAAACTAAGGAAAGAATCATGTAGGACTGTCTTTAACCTGTGAGTAATTTCCAAACAAAGTAAAGAATCAAAAAAGACAATATTTAACCTGTGAAGATAATACAAACTAAGTAAAGAATCAAAAAAGACAATATTTAAGCTGTGAAGAATTTCCAAACTAAGTAAAGAATGATATAAGACTGTCTTTGGCCTGTGAGTAATTTCCAAACTAAGTAAAGAATCAAACAAGACAATATGTAACCTGTGAAGAATTCCCAAACTAAGTAATGAATGAAAAAAGACAATATTTAACCTGTGAAGAATTTCCAAACTAAGTAAAGAATCAAACAAAACAATATTTAACCTGTGAAGGATTTCCAAGTTAAGTAAACAATCATATAAGACTGTACTTTCCCTGTGAGAAATTTCCAAACTAAGTAACGTATCAAATATGGCAATATTTAACCTGTCAAGAATTTCAAAACTAAGTAAAGAATCAAACAAGACAATATTTAACCTGTGAACAATTTCCCAATTAAGTAAATAATCAAAGAAGACAATATATAACCTGTGAAGAATTTCCAAACTAAGTAAAAAATCAAAAAAGACAATATTTAAGCTGTGAAGAATTTCCAAGCTAAGTAAAGGAGAAAACAAGTCAATATTTAACTTGTGATGAATTTCCAAGCTAAAAAAAAAATTAAACAAGACAATATTTAACTTGTGAAGAATTTCGAAATAAAGTAAAGAAACAAACAAGACTTCATTTCACCTGTGAAGAATTTCCAAACAAAGTAAAAAATCGAATATGATAACATTTAACCTCTAAAGAATTTCCAAACTAAATAAAGAATCAAACAAGACAATATTTAAGCTGTGAAAAATTTCCAAACTAAGTAAAGAATCAAACAAGACAATATGTAACCTGTGAAAATTTTCCAAACCAAGTAAAGAATCAAAGAAGCCAGTATATAACCTGTGAAGAATTTCCAAGGAAAGTAAACAATCAAAGAAGACAAAATTTAACCTGTAAAAAATTTCGAAACTAAGTAAAGAATCAAACAAGACAATAATTAACCTGTGAAGAATTCCCAAACAAAATAAAGAATCAAACAAACCAATATTTAACCTGTAAAGAATTTCCAAACTAAGAAAAGAATCATATAAGACTGTCTTTAGCCTGTGATTAATTTCCAAACTAAATAAAGAATCAAACAAGGCAATATTTAACCTGTGAAAAATTTCCAAACTAAGTAAAGAGTCAAACAAAACAAAATTTCACCTGTGACGAATTTCCAAACAAAGTAAAGAATCATATAATACTGTCTTTAGCCTATGAAAAATTTCAAACTACGTAAAGAATCTTATAAGACTGTCTTTATCCTGTGATTAATTTCCAAACTAAGTAAAGAATCAAACAAAACAAGTTTTAACCTGTGAAAAATTTGAAACTAAGTAAAGAATCATATAAAACTGTCTTTAGCCTGTGAGTAATTTTCAAACTAAGTAAAGAATAAAAGAGGATATTATTTAACCTGTGAAGAATTTTCAAACAAAGTAAAAGATCAAACAAGACAATATATAACTTTTGAAGAATTTCCAAACTACGTGAAGAATCAAATAAGGCACTATTTAACCTGTGAAGAATTTCCAAACTAATAAAGAATTATAAAAGACAATATTTAAACTGTGAAAAATTCCCAAACTAAATAAAGAATCAAACAAAGGAATATTTAATCTGTGAAGGATTTTTAAACTAAATAAGGAGTCAAACAATACAATATTTAACCTTTGAAAAATTTCTAAATTAAGTAAAGAATAAAAAATCAATATTTAACCTGTGAAGATTTTCCAAACTAAGTAAAGAATCATATAATACTGTCTTTAGCCTGTGAGTAATTTCCAAACTAAGTAAAGAATCAAACAAGACAATATTTAACCGGTGAAGAATTTCCAAACTATGTAAATAATCATATAAGGCTGTCTTTAGCCTGTGAGTAATTTCCAAACTAAGTAAAGAATCAAACAAGACAAGTTTTAACATGTGAGTAATTTTTTTAAACTAAGTAAATAATCAAACAAAACAATATTTAATAGGTGAAGAATTTCCAAACCAAGTAAAGAATTAAACAAGACAATAGTTAACCTGTGAAGAATTTCCAAACTAAGTAAAGAATCATATAAGACTGTCTTTAGCCTTCGAGTAATTTCCAAACTAGGTAAAGAATGTAACAAGACAATATGTAACCTGTGAAAATTTTCCAAACCAAGTAAAGAATCAAAGAAACCAATATATAACCTGTGAAGAATTTCCAAGTAAAGTAAACAATCAAAGAAGACAATATTTAACCTGTATAAAATTTCGAAACTAAGTAAAGAATCAAACAAGACAATATGTAACCTGTGAAAATATTCCAAACTAAGTAAAGAATAAAAAAGCCAATATATAACCTGTGAATAATTTCCAAACTAAATAAAGAATCAAACAAGACAATAATTAACCTGTGAAGAATTCCCAAACAAAATAAAGAATCAAACAAACCAATATTTAACCTGTAAAGAATTTCCAAACTAAGTTAAGAATTAAAAAAAGACAATATTTAAACTGTGAAGAATTTCCAAGCTAAGTAAAGAATAAAAAAAGACAATATTTAAGCTGTGATGAATTTCCAAGCTAATTAAAAATCAAACAAGACAATATTTAACTTGTGAAGAATTTCCAAATTAAGTAAAGAATCAAACAAGACAATATTTAACCTGTGAAGAATTTCCAAACTAAGTAGAGAAGCAAACAAGACAATATTCAATCTGTAAATATTTTCCAAACTAAGTAAGGAATCAAAGAAAAAAAAATTTAACCTGTGAAGAATTTCCAAATTAAGTAAAGAATCAAACAAGACAATATTTAACATGTGAAGAATTTCCAAACTAAGTAAAGAATCAAACAAGACAATATTTAACCTGTGAAGAATTTCCAAACTAAGTAAAGAATCAAACAAGACAATATTTAACCTGTGAAGAATTTACAAACTAAGTAGAGAATCAAACAAGACAATATTTAACCTGTGAAGAATTTCCAAAATAAGTAAAGAATTAAACAAGACAATATTTAACTTGTTAAGAATTTCCAAACTAAGTAAAGAATCAAACAAGACAATATTTAACATGTGAAGATTTTCCAAACTAAGTAAAAAAGCAAAAATGACAATATTTAACCTGTGAACAATTTTTCAATTAAGTAAAGAATCAAAGAAGACAATATATAACCTGTGAAGAATTTCCAAGCAGAGTAAACAATCAAAGAAAACAATATTTAACCTGTCAAGAATTTCCAAACTAAGTAAAGAATCAAACAAGACAATATTTAACCTGTGAAGAATTTCCAAACTAAGTAGAGAATCAAACAAGACAATATTTAACCTGTGAACAATTTCCAAAATAAGTAAAGAATTAAACAAGACAATATTTAACTTGTTAAGAATTTCCAAACTAAGTAAAGAATCAAACAAGACAATATTTAACATGTGAAGATTTTCCAAACTAAGTAAAAAAGCAAAAATGACAATATTTAACCTGTGAACAATTTTTCAATTAAGTAGAGAATCATATAAGACAGTCATTAGCCTGTGAGTAATTTCCAAACAAAGTAAACAATCAAACAAGACAAGTTTTACCCTGTGAAGAATTTCCATACTAAGTAAAGAATCGTATAAGACTATCTTTAGCCTGTGAGTTATTTCTAAACAAAGTAAAGAATCAAACAAGACAATATTTAACCTGTGAAAAATTTTCAAACTAAGAAAAGAATCAAACAAGAGAATATTTAACATGTGAAAAATTTCCAAATTAAGTAGAGAATCAAACAAAACAATATTTTACCTGTGACGAATTTCCAAACTAAGAAAAGAATCATATAATTCTGTCTTTAGCCTGTGATTAATTTCCAAACTAAATAAAGAATCAAACAAGGCAATATTTAACCTATGAAAAATTTCCAAACTAAGTAAAGAATCAAACAAAACAAAATTTAACCTGTGACGAATTTCCAAACAAAGTAAAGAAGCATATAATACTGTCTTTAGACTATGAAAAATTTCAAACTACGTAAAGAATCATATAAGACTGTCTTTATCCTGTGATTAATTTCCAAACTAAGTAACGAATCAAACAAGACAAGTTTTAACCTGTAAAAATTTGAAACTAAGTAAAGAATCATACAAGACTGTCTTTAGCCTGTGAGTAATTTCCAAACTAAGTAAAGAATCAAAGATGATATTATTTAACCTGTGAAGAATTTTCAAACAAAGTAAAGAATCAAACAAAACAATATATAACTTTTGAAGAATTTCCAAACTAAGTGAAGAATCAAACAAGGCACTATTTAACCTGTGAAGAAGTTCCAAACTAATAAAGAATCATAAAAGACAATATTTAAACTGTGAAAAATTCCCAAACTAAATAAAGAATCAAACAAAGGAATATTTAATCTGTGAAGAATTTTTAAACTAAGTAAGGAGTCAAACAATTCAATATTTAACCTTTGAAAAATTTCTAAATTAAATAAAGAATAAAAAAATCAATATTTAACCTGTGAAGATTTTCCAATCTAAGTAAAGAATCATATAATACTGTCTTTAGCCTGTGAGTAATTTCCAAACTAAGTAAAAAATCAAACAAGACAATATTTAGCCTGTGAAGAATTTCCAAACTATGTAAATAATCATATAAGGCTGTCTTTAGCCTGTGAGTAATTTCCAAACTAAGTAAAGAATCAAACAAGACAAGTTTAAACATATGAGTAATTTTTTAAACTAAGTAACTAATCAAACAAGACAATAGTTAACCTGTGAAGAATTTTCAAACTCAGTAAAGAATCATATAAGCCTGTCTTTAGCCTTCGAGTAATTTCCAAACTAAGTAAAGAATGTAACAAGTCAATATGTAACCTGTGAAAATTTTCCAAACCAAATAAAGAATCAAAGAAACCAATATATAACCTGTGAAGAATTTCCAAGTAAAGTAAACAATCAAAGAAACCAATATATAACCTGTGAAGAATTTCCAAGTAAAGTAAACAATCAAAGAAGACAATATTTAACCTGTATAAAATTTCGAAACTAAGTAAAGAATCAAACAAGACAATATGTAACCTGTGAAAATTTTCCAAACTAAGTAAAGAATAAAAAAGCCAATATATAACCTGTGAATAATTTCCAAACTAAATAAAGAATCAAACAAGACAATAATTAACCTGTGAAGAATTCCCAAACAAAATAAAGAATGAAACAAATCAATATTTAACCTGTAAAGAATTTCCAAACTAAGTTAAGAATCAGAAATGACAATATTTAAACTGTGAAAAATTTTCAAGCTAAGTAAAGAATAAAAAAAGACAATATTTAACCTGTGATGAATTTCCAAGCTAATTAAAAATCAAACAAGACAATATTTAACTTGTGAAGAATTTCCAAATTAAGTAAAGAATCAAACAAGACAATATTTAACTTGTTAAGAATTTCCAAACTAAGTAAAGAATCAAACAAGACAATATTTAACATGTGAAGATTTTCCAAACTAAGTAAAAAAGCAAAAATGACAATATTTAACCTGTGAACAATTTTTCAATTAAGTAGAGAATCATATAAGACAGTCATTAGCCTGTGAGTAATTTCCAAACAAAGTAAACAATCAAACAAGACAAGTTTTACCCTGTGAAGAATTTCCATACTAAGTAAAGAATCGTATAAGACTATCTTTAGCCTGTGAGTTATTTCTAAACAAAGTAAAGAATCAAACAAGACAATATTTAACCTGTGAAAAATTTTCAAACTAAGAAAAGAATCAAACAAGAGAATATTTAACATGTGAAAAATTTCCAAATTAAGTAGAGAATCAAACAAAACAATATTTTACCTGTGACGAATTTCCAAACTAAGAAAAGAATCATATAATTCTGTCTTTAGCCTGTGATTAATTTCCAAACTAAATAAAGAATCAAACAAGGCAATATTTAACCTATGAAAAATTTCCAAACTAAGTAAAGAATCAAACAAAACAAAATTTAACCTGTGACGAATTTCCAAACAAAGTAAAGAAGCATATAATACTGTCTTTAGACTATGAAAAATTTCAAACTACGTAAAGAATCATATAAGACTGTCTTTATCCTGTGATTAATTTCCAAACTAAGTAACGAATCAAACAAGACAAGTTTTAACCTGTAAAAATTTGAAACTAAGTAAAGAATCATACAAGACTGTCTTTAGCCTGTGAGTAATTTCCAAACTAAGTAAAGAATCAAAGATGATATTATTTAACCTGTGAAGAATTTTCAAACAAAGTAAAGAATCAAACAAAACAATATATAACTTTTGAAGAATTTCCAAACTAAGTGAAGAATCAAACAAGGCACTATTTAACCTGTGAAGAAGTTCCAAACTAATAAAGAATCATAAAAGACAATATTTAAACTGTGAAAAATTCCCAAACTAAATAAAGAATCAAACAAAGGAATATTTAATCTGTGAAGAATTTTAAACTAAGTAAAGAGTCAAACAATTCAATATTTAACCTTTGAAAAATTTCTAAATTAAATAAAGAATAAAAAAATCAATATTTAACCTGTGAAGATTTTCCAATCTAAGTAAAGAATCATATAATACTGTCTTTAGCCTGTGAGTAATTTCCAAACTAAGTAAAAAATCAAACAAGACAATATTTAGCCTGTGAAGAATTTCCAAACTATGTAAATAATCATATAAGGCTGTCTTTAGCCTGTGAGTAATTTCCAAACTAAGTAAAGAATCAAACAAGACAAGTTTAAACATATGAGTAATTTTTTAAACTAAGTAACTAATCAAACAAGACAATAGTTAACATGTGAAGAATTTTCAAACTCAGTAAAGAATCATATAAGCCTGTCTTTAGCCTTCGAGTAATTTCCAAACTAAGTAAAGAATGTAACAAGACAATATGTAACCTGTGAAAATTTTCCAAACCAAATAAAGAATCAAAGAAACCAATATATAACCTGTGAAGAATTTCCAAGTAAAGTAAACAATCAAAGAAACAATATATAACCTGTGAAGAATTTCCAAGTAAAGTAAACAATCAAAGAAGACAATATTTAACCTGTATAAAATTTCGAAACTAAGTAAAGAATCAAACAAGACAATATGTAACCTGTGAAAATTTTCCAAACTAAGTAAAGAATAAAAAAGCCAATATATAACCTGTGAATAATTTCCAAACTAAATAAAGAATCAAACAAGACAATAATTAACCTGTGAAGAATTCCCAAACAAAATAAAGAATGAAACAAATCAATATTTAACCTGTAAAGAATTTCCAAACTAAGTTAAGAATCAGAAATGACAATATTTAAACTGTGAAAAATTTTCAAGCTAAGTAAAGAATAAAAAAAGACAATATTTAACCTGTGATGAATTTCCAAGCTAATTAAAAATCAAACAAGACAATATTTAACTTGTGAAGAATTTCCAAATTAAGTAAAGAATCAAACAAGACAATATTTAACCTGTGAAGAATTTCCAAACTAAGTAAAGAATAAAACAAGACAATATTCAATCTGTGAATATTTTCCAAACTAAGTAAGGAATCAAAGAAAAAAAAATATTTAACCTGTGAAGAACTTCCAAACTAAGTAAATAATCAAACAAAACTATATTTAACCTGTGACGAATTTTCAAACTAAGTAAAGAATCATATAAGACTGTCTTTAGCCTGTGATTAATTTCCAAACTAAGTAAAGAAACAAACAAGACAATATTTAACCTGTGAAGAATTTCCAAACTAAGTAAAACAGCAAAAATTACAATATTTAACCTGTGAACAATTTTTCAATTAAGTAAAAAATCAACGAAGACAATATATAACCTGTGAAAAATTTCCAAGCAGAGTAAACAAACAAAGAAGACAATATTTAACTTGTGAAGAATTTCCAAATTAAATAAAGAAATAAACAAAACAATATTTAACCTGTGAAGAATTTCCAAACTAAGTAGAGAATCAAACAAGACAAGTTTTACCCTGTGAAGAATTTCCATACTAAGTAAAGAATCGTATAATTCTGTCTTTAGCCTGTAATTAATTTCCAAACTAAATAAAGAATTAAACAAGGCAATATTTAACCTGTGAAAAATTTCCAAACTAAGTAAAGAATCAAACAAAACAAAATTTAACCCGTGACGAATTTCCAAACAAAGTAAAGAAGCATATAATACTGTCTTTAGACTATGAAAAATTTCAAACTACGTAAAGAATCATATAAGACTGTCTTTAGCCTGTGATTAATTTCCAAACTAAGTAACGAATCAAACTAGACAAGTTTTAACCTGTGAAAAATTTGAAACTAAGTAAAGAATCATATAGGACTGTCTTTAGCCTGTGAGTAATTTCTAAACCAAGTAAAGAATCAAAGAAACCAATATATAACCTGTGAAGAATTTCCAAGTAAAGTAAACAATCAAAGAAGACAATATTTAACCTGTAAAAAATTTCGAAACTAAGTTAAGAATCAAACAAGACAATATGTAACCTGTGAAAATTTTCCAAACTAAGTAAAGAATAAAAGAGCCAATATATAACCTGTGAATAATTTCCAAACTAAATAAAGAATCAAACAAGACAATAATTAACCTGTGAAGAATTCCCAAACAAAATAAAGAATCAAACAAACCAATATTTAACCTGTAAAGAATTTCCAAACTAAGTTAAGAATCAAAAATGACAATATTTAAACTGTGAAAAATTTTCAAGCTAAGTAAAGAATAAAAAAAGACAATATTTAACCTGTGATGAATTTCCAAGCTAATTAAAAATCAAAGAAGACAATATTTAACTTGTGAAGAATTTCCAAATTAAGTAAAGAATCAAACAAGACAATATTTAACCTGTGAATAATTTCCAAACTAAGTAAAGAATAAAACAAGACAATATTTAACCTGTTAAGAATTTGCAAACTAAGTAGAGAATCAAACAAGACAATATTCAATCTGTGAATATTTTCCAAACTAAGTAAGGAATCAAAGAAAAAAATATATTTAACCTGTGAAGAACTTCCAAACTAAGTAAATAATCAAACAAAACTATATTTAACCTGTGACGAATTTTCAAACTAAGTAAAGAATCATATAAGACTGTCTTTAGCATGTGATTAATTTCCAAACTAAGTAAAGAATCAAACAAGACAATATTTAACCTGTGAAGAATTTCCAAACTAAGTAAAAAAGCAAAAAATTACAATATTTAACCTGTAAACAATTTTTCAATTAAGTAAACAATCAAAGAAGACAATATTTAACTTGTGAAGAATTTCCAAATTAAATAAAGAAATAAACAAAACAATATTTAACCTGTGAAGAATTTTCAAACTAAGTAGAGAATCATATAAGACAGTCTTTAGCCTGTGATTAATTTCCAAACTAAATAAAGAATCAAACAAGGCAATATTTAACCTGTGAAAAATTTCCAAACTAAGTAAAGAATCAAACAAAACAAAATTTAACCCGTGACGAATTTCCAAACAAAGTAAAGAAGCACATAATACTGTCTTTAGACTATGAAAAATTTTAAACTACGTAAAGAATCATATAAGACTGTCTTTAGCCTGTGATTAATTTCCAAACTAAGTAACGAATCAAACTAGACAAGTTTTAAGCTGTGAAAAATTTGAAACTAGGTAAAGAATCATATAGGACTGTCTTTAGCTTGTGAGTAATTTCCAAACTAACTAAAGAATCAAAGAGGATATTATTTAACCTGTGAAGAATTTTCAAACAAAGTAAAGAATCAAACAAGACAATATATAACTTTTGAAGAATTTCCAAACTAAGTGAAGAATCAAACAAGGCACTATTTAACCTGTGAAGAATTTCCAAACTAATAAAGAATCATAAAAGACAATATTTAAACTGTGAAAAATTCCCAAACTAAATAAAGAATCAAACAAAGGAATATTTAATCTGTGAAGAATTTTTAAACTAAGTAAGGAGTCAAACAATACAATATTTAACCTTTGAAAAATTTCTAAATTAAATAAAGAATAAAAAAATCAATATTTAACCTGTGAAGATTTTCCAATCTAAGTAAAGAATCATATAATACTGTCTTTAGCCTGTGAGTAATTTCCAAACTAAGTAAAGAATCAAACAAGACAATATTTAACCTGTGAAGAATTTCCAAACTATGTAAATAATCATATAAGCCTGTCTTTAGCCTTCGAGTAATTTCCAAACGAAGTAAAGAATCAAACAAGACAATATATTAATATGTGAATAATTTCCAAACTAAGTAAAAAATCAAAGAAGACAATATTTAAACTGTGAAAAATTTCCAATCTAAATAAAAAATGATATAAGACAGTCTTTAGCCTTCGTGTAATTTCCAAACTATGTATCGAATAAAACATGGCAATATTTAACCTGTGAAAAATTTCCAAACTAAGTAAAGAATCAAACAAGGCAATATTTAACTTGTGAAGAATTTCCAAACTAAATAAAGAATCAAACAAAACAATATTTAACGTGTGAAGAATTTCCAAACTAAGTGGAGAATCATAAAATGCAGTCTTTAATCTGTGAGTAATTTCCAAACAAAGTAAACAATCAAACAAGACAAGTTTTACCCTGTGAAGAATTTCCATACTAAGTAAAGAATCGTAGAAGACTGTCTTTAGCCTGTGAGTTATTTCCAAACAAAGTAAAGAATCAAACAAGACAATATTTATCCTGTGAAAAATTTTCAAACTAAGAAAATAATCAAACAAGAGAATATTTAACGTGTAAAAAATTTCCAAACTAAGAAACGAATCATATAAGATTGTCTTTAGCCTGTGATTAATTTCCAAACTAAATAAAGAATCAAACAAGACAATTTTTAACCTGTGAAAAATTTCCAAACTAAGTAAAGAATCAAACAAAACAAAATTTAACCTGACGAATTTTCAAACAAAGTAAAGAATCATATAATACTGTCTTTAGCCTGTGAAAAATTTCCAAACTAAGTAAAGAATCATATAAGACTGTTTTTAGTTTGTGATTAATTTCCAAACTACGTAAAGAATCAAACAAGACAATATTTAACTTGTTAATAATTTACAAAGTAAGAAAAGAATAATATAAAACTGTCTTTATCCTTCGAGTAATTTACAAACCAAGTAAAGAATCATAAAAGGCTGTCTTTAGACTTCGAGTAATTTCCAAACTAAGTAAAGAATCAAACAAGACAAGTTTTAACCTGTAAAAAATTTCCAAACTAAGTAAAGAATCATATAAGACTGTCTTTAGCCTGTGAGTAATTTCCAAACTAAGTAAAGAATCAAATAAGGCTTTATTTAACCTGTGAAGAATTTCTAAACAAAGTAAAGAATCAAATAGGACAACATTTAACCTATGAAGAATTTCCAAACTAAATAAAGAATCAAACAAAAAAATATTTAACCTCTGAAGAATTTCTAAACTAAGTAAAGAGTCAAACAAGACAATATTTAACCTGTGAAGAATTTCTAAATTAAGTAAAGAATCATATAAGACTGTCTTTAGCCTATGAGTAATTTCGATACTAAGTAAAGAATCAACCAAAACAAGTTTTAACCTGTGAAGAATTCCCAGACTTTGTAAAGCATGAAACAAGACAATATTTAATCTGTGAATAATTTCAAAACTAAATAAAGAATCAAACAAAAGAATATTTAATCTGTGAAGAATTTCTAAACTAAGTAAGGAGTCAAATAAAACAATATTTAACCTGTGAAGAATTTCCAAACTATGTAAAGAATCATATAAGACTGTTATTAGCCTGTGATTAATTTCCAAACAAAGTAAAGAATCAAACAAGACAATATTTAACCTGTGAAAATTTCCAAACTAAGTAAAAAATCATATAAGACTGTCTTTAGCCTGTGATTAATTTCCAAATAAAGTAAAGAATCAAACAAGACAAGTTTTAACCTGTGAAAAATTTCAAACTACGTAAAGAATCATATAAGACTGTCTTAAGCCTGTGATTAATTTCCAAACTAAGTAAAGAATCAAACAAGACAAGTTTTAACCTGTGAAAAATTTGAAACTAAGTAAAGAATCATATAAGACTGTCTTTAGTCTGTGAGTAATTTCCAAACTAAGTAAAGAATCAAATAGGATATTATTTAACCTGTGAAGAATTTTCAAACAAAGTAAAGAATCAAATAAGACAATTCTTAACCTGTGAAGAATTTCCAAACTAAATAAAGAATCAAACAAGACAATATATACCTTGTGAAGAATTTCCAAACTAAGTAAAGAATCAAACAAGACAATATTTAACCTGTGAAGAATGTCCAAACTATGTAAAGAATCATATAAGGCTGTCTTCAGCCTGTGAGTAATTTCCAAACTAAGTAAAGAATCCAACAAGACAAGTTTTAACATGTGAGTAATTTTTCAAACTAAGTAAATAATCAAACAAGACAATATTTAACAGGTGAAGAATTTCCAAACCAAGTAAAGAATTAAACAAGACAATAGTTAACCTGGGAAGAATTTCCAAACTCAGTAAAGAATTATATAAGGCTGTCTTTAGCCTTCGAGTAATTTCAAAACGAAGTAAAGAATCAAACAAGACAATATATTAATAAGTGAATAATTTCCAAACTAAGTAAAAAATCAAATAAGACAATATTTAAACTGTGAAAAATTTCCAATCTAAGTAAAAAATGATATAAGACAGTCTTTAGCCTTCGAGTAATTTCCAAACTAAGTAACGAATCAAACATGGCAATATTTAACCTGTGAAGAATTTCCAAACTAAGTAAAAAATCATATAAGACTGTCTTTAGCCTGTGAGTAATTTCCAAATAAAGTAAAGAATCAAACAAGACAAGTTTTAACCTGTGAAAAATTTCAAACTACGTAAAGAATCATATAAGACTGTCTTAAGCCTGTGATTAATTTCCAAACTAAGTAAAGAATCAAACAAGACAAGTTTTAACCTGTGAAAAATTTGAAACTAAGTAAAGAATCATATAAGACTGTCTTTAGTCTGTGAGTAATTTCCAAACTAAGTAAAGAATCAAATAGGATATTATTTAACCTGTGAAGAATTTTCAAACAAAGTAAAGAATCAAATAAGACAATTCTTAACCTGTGAAGAATTTCCAAACTAAATAAAGAATCAAACAAGACAATATATACCTTGTGAAGAATTTCCAAACTAAGTAAAGAATCAAACAAGACAATATTTAACCTGTGAAGAATGTCCAAACTATGTAAAGAATCATATAAGGCTGTCTTCAGCCTGTGAGTAATTTCCAAACTAAGTAAAGAATCCAACAAGACAAGTTTTAACATGTGAGTAATTTTTCAAACTAAGTAAATAATCAAACAAGACAATATTTAACAGGTGAAGAATTTCCAAACCAAGTAAAGAATTAAACAAGACAATAGTTAACCTGGGAAGAATTTCCAAACTCAGTAAAGAATTATATAAGGCTGTCTTTAGCCTTCGAGTAATTTCAAAACGAAGTAAAGAATCAAACAAGACAATATATTAATAAGTGAATAATTTCCAAACTAAGTAAAAAATCAAATAAGACAATATTTAAACTGTGAAAAATTTCCAATCTAAGTAAAAAATGATATAAGACAGTCTTTAGCCTTCGAGTAATTTCCAAACTAAGTAACGAATCAAACATGGCAATATTTAACCTGTGAAGAATTTCCAAACTAAGTAAAAAATCATATAAGACTGTCTTTAGCCTGTGAGTAATTTCCAAATAAAGTAAAGAATCAAACAAGACAAGTTTTAACCTGTGAAAAATTTCAAACTACGTAAAGAATCATATAAGACTGTCTTAAGCCTGTGATTAATTTGCAAACTAAATAAAGAATCAAACAAGACAAGTTTTAACCTGTGAAAAATTTGAAACTACGTAAAGAATCATATAACACTGTCTTTAGTCTGTGAGTAATTTCCAAACTAAGTAAAGAATCAAATAGGATATTATTTAACCTGTGAAGAATTTTCAAACAAAGTAAAGAATCAAATCAGACAATATTTAACGTGTGAAGAATTTCCAAACTAAGTAAAGAATCAAACAAGACAATATTTAACCTGTGAAAACTTTCCAAAATAAGTAAAGAATCATATAAGACTGTCTTTAGCCTGTGATTAATTTCAAAACTAAGTGAAGAATCAATCAAGGCACTATATAACCTGTAAAGAATTTCCAAACTAAATAAAGAATCATAAAAGACAATATTTAAACTGTGAAAAATTCCCAAACTAAAAAAAGAATCAAACAAACGAATATTTAATCTGTGAAGAATTTTTAAACTAAGTAAGGAGTGAAACAAGACAATATTTAACCTTTGAAAAATTTTTAAATTAAGTAAAGAATAAAAAAATCAATATTTAACCTGTGAAGATTTTCCAATCTAACTAAAGAATCAAACAAGACAATATTTAACCAGTGAAGAATTTCCAAACTATGTAAAGAATCATATAAGGATGTCTTCAGCCTGTGAGTAATTTCCAAACTAAGTAAAGAATCCAACAAGACAAGTTTTAACATGTGAGTAATTTTTCAAACTAAGTAAATAATCAAACAAGACAATATTTAACAGGTGAAGAATTTCCAAACCAAGTAAAAAAATAAACAAAACAATAGTTAACCTGTGAAGAATTTCCAAACTCAGTAAAGGATTATATAAGACAGTCTTTAGGCTTCGAGTAATTTCCAAACTAAGTAACGAATCAAACATGGCAATATTTAACCTGTGAAGAATTTCCAAACTAAGTAAAGAATTAAACAAGACAATATATAACAGGTGAAGAATTTCCAAACCAACTAAAGAATTAAACCATACAATATATAACTTGGGAAGAATTTCAAAACTAAGTGAAGAATCAAACAAGGCACTATTTAACCTGTGAAGAATTTCCAAACTAAACAAAGAATCATAAAAGACAATATTTAAACTGTGAAAAATTCCCAAACTAAATAAAGAATCAAACAAACGAATATTTAATCTGTGAAGAATTTTTAAACTAAGTAAGGAGTGAAACAAGACAATATTTAAACTTTGAAAAATTTCTAAATTAAGTAAAGAATAAAAAAATCAATATTTAACCTGTGAAGATTTTCCATTCTAAGTAAAGAATCATATAATAATGTCTTTAGCCTGTGAGTAATTTCCAAACTAAGTAAATAATCAAACAAGAAAATATTTAACAGGTGAAGAATTTCCAAACCAAGTAAAGAATTAAATAAGACAATAGTTAACCTGTGAAGAATTTCCAAACTAAATAAAGAATCAAACAAGACAATATGTAACCTGTGAATAATTTCCAAACTAAGTAAAAAATCATATAAGACTGTCTTTAGCCTGTGAGTAATTTCCAAACTAAGTAACGAATCAAACATGGCAATATTTAACCTGTGAAGAATTTCCAAACTAAGTAAAGAATCAAACAAGACAATATTTAGAATTTCTAAATTAAGTAAAGAATAAAAAAAGTCAATATTTAACCTGTGATGATTTTCCAAGGTAAGTAAAGAATAATATAATACTGTCTTTAGCCTGTGAGTAATTTCCAAACTAAGTAAAAATCAAACAAGACAATATTTAACCAGTGAAAAATTTCCAAACTATGTAAAGAATCATATAAGACAGTCTTTAGCCTATGAGTAATTTCCAAACTAAGTAACGAGTCAAACATGGCAATTTTTAACCTGTGAAGAATTTCCAAACTAAGTAAAGAATCAAACAAGACAATATTTAATCTGTGAATAATTTCCAAATAAGTAAGGATTCAAACAAGACAATATTTAATTGTGACGAATTTCCAAATTACGTAAAGAATCATATAAGACTGTCTTTAGCCTGTGAGTAATTTCCAAACAAAGTAAAGAATCAAACAAGAAAAGTTTTACCCTGTGAAGAATTCCCAAACTAAGTAAAGAATGAAATAAGAAAATATTTAACCTGTGAAAAATTTCCAAAATAAGTAAAGAATCATATAAGACTCATATAAGAATCATATTTAGCCATTGATTAAATCCCAAACTAAGTGAAGAATTAAACAAGGCAATATTTAATCTGTAAAGAATTTCCAAACTAAATAAAGAATCATAAAAGACAATATTTAAGCTGTGAATAATTCCCAAACTAAATAAAGAATCAAACAAAAGAATATTTAATCTGTAAAGAATTTTTAAACTAAGTAAGGAGTCAAACAAAACAATATTTAACCTGTGAAGAATTTCTAAATTATGTCAGGAATAAAAAAGTCAATATTTAACCTGTGAAGATTTTCAAGCTAAGTAAAGAATCATATAATACTGTCTTTAGCCTGTGAGTAATTTCAAAACTAAGTAAAGAATCAAACAAGACAATATTTAACCTGTGAAGAATTTCCAAACTATGTAAAGAATCATATAAGGCTGTCTTTAGCCTGTGAGTAATTTCCGAACTAAGTAAAGAACAAGACAAGTTTTAAAATGTGAGTAATTTTTCAAACTAAGTAAATAATTAAACAAGACAATATTTAACAGGTGAAGAATTTCCAAACCAAGTAAAGAATTAAACAAGACAATAGTTAACCTGTGAAGAATTTCCAAACTCAGTAAAGAATCATAAAAGACTGTCTTTAGCCTTCGAGTAATTTCCAAACGAAGTAAAGAATCAAACAAGACAATATTTAAACTGTGAAAAATTTCCAATCTAAGTAAAAAATGATATAAGACAGTCTTTAGCCTTCGAGTAATTTCCAAACTTAGTAACGAATCAAACATGGCAATATTTAACCTGTGAAGAATTTCCAAACTAAGTACAGAATCAAACAAGACAATATTTAACATGTGAAGAATTTCCAAACTAAGTGGAGAATCATTTAAGACAGTTTTTAGCCTGTGTGTTATTTCCAAACAAAGTAAAGAATTACACAAGAAAATATTTATCCTGTGAAACATTTTCAAACTAAAAAAAGAATCAAACAAGAGAATATTTAACCTGTAAAAAATTTCCAAACTAAGTAAAGAATCAAACAAAACAAAATTTAATCTGTGACGAATTTCCAAACAAAGTAAAGAATCATATAATACTGCCTTTACCCTGTGAAAAATTTCCAAACTAAGTAAAGAATCATATAAGACTGTCTTTAGCCTGTGATTAATTTCGATACTAGGTAAAGAATCAACCAAAACAAGTTTTAACCTGTGAAGAATTTCCAAACTAAGTAAAGAATCAACCAAGAGAATAGTTAACCTGTGAAGAATTTCCAAACTAAGTAAAGAATCAAACAAAAGAATATTTAACCTGTGTAGAATTTCGAAACTAAGTATAGAGTCAAAGAAGACAATATTCAACCTGTGAAGAATTTCTAAATTAAGTAAAGAATCATATAAGACTGTCTTTAGGCTGTGAGTAATTTCGATACTAGGTAAAGAATCAACCAAAACAAGTTTTAACCTGTGAAGAATTCCCAGACGTTGTAAAGAATCAAACAAGACAATATTTAATCTGTGAATAATTTCCAAACTAAGTAAAGAATCAACCAAAAGAATAGTTAACCTGTGAAGAATTTCCAAACTAAGTAAAGAATCAAACAAAACAATATTTAACCTGTGCAGAATTTCCAAACTAAGTAAAGAATAATATAAGGCTGTCTTTAGCCTGTGAGTAAATTCCAAACAAAGTAAAGAATCAAACAAGACAAGTTTAACCCTGTGAAAAATGTCCAAACTAAGAAAAGAATCATATAAGACTGTCTTTAGTCTGTGAGTAATTTCCAAACTAAATAAAGTATCAAACAAGACAATATTTAACTGTAAAGCATTTCCAAACTAACTAAAGAATCATATAAGACTGTCTTTAGCCTGTGAGTAATTTCCAAACTAAGTAACGAGTCAAAGATGGCAATATTTAACCTGTGAAGAATTTCCAAACTAAGTAAAGAATCAAACAAGACAATATTTAATCTGTGAATAATTTCCAAACTAAGTAAGCAGTCAAACAAAACAATATTTAACCTGTGAAGAATTTCTCAATTAAGTAAAGAATAAAAAAAGTCAATATTTAACCTGTGAAGATTTTCCAATTTTTAGTAAAGAGTCATATAATATTGTCTTTAGCCTGTGAGTAATTTCCAAACTAAGTAAAGAATCAAACAAGACAATATTTAACCTGTGTAAAATTTCCAAACTATGTAAAGAATCATGTAAGACTGTCTTTAGCCTGTGATTAATTTCCAAACAAAGTAAAGAATCAAACAAAACTATATTTAACCTGTGAAAAATTTCCAAACTAAGTAAAAAATCATATAAGACTGTCTTTAGCTTGTGAATAATTTCCAAATAAAGTAAAGAATCAAACAAGACAAGTTTTAACATGTGAAAAATTTCAAACTACGTAAAGAATCATATAAGACTGTCTTTAGCCTGTGAGTAATTTTCAAACTAAGTAAAGAATCAAATAGGATATTATTTAACCTGTGAAGAATTGTCAAACAAAGTAAAGAATCAAATAAGACAATATTTAACCTGTGAAGAATTTCCAAACTAAATAAAGAATCAAACAAAACAATATATAACTTGTGAAGAATTTCCAAACTAAGTAAAGAATCAAACAAGACAATATTTAACCTGTGAAAACTTTCCAAAATAAGAAAAGAATCATATAAGACTGTCTTTAGCCTGTGATTAATTTCAAAACTAAGTGAAGAATCAAACAAGGCACTATATAACCTGTGAAGAATTTCCAAACTAAATAAAGAATCATAAAAGACAATATTTAAACTGTGAAAAATTCCCAAACTAAATAAAGAATCAAACAAACGAATATTTAATCTGTGAAGAATTTTTAAACTAAGTAAGGAGTCAAAAAGGCAATATTTAACCTTTGAAAAATTTCTAAATTAAGTAAAGAATAAAAAAATCAATATTTAACCTATGAAGATTTTCCAATCTAAGTAAAGAATCATATAATACTGTCTTTAGCCTGTGAGTAATTTCCAAACTAAGTAAAGAATCAAACAAAACAATATTTAACCTGTGAAGAATTTCCAAACCATGTAAAGAATCATATAAGGCTGTCTTCAGCCTGTGAGTAATTTCCAAACTAAGTAAAGAATCAAACAAGACAAGTATTAACATGTGAGTAATTTTTCAAACTAAATAAAGAATCAAACAAGACAATATTTAAACTGTGAAGCATTTCCAAACTAAGTAAAGAACCAAACAAGACAATATTTAACCTGTGAAGAATTTCCAAACTAAATAAAGAATCAAACAAGACAATATTTTACCTGTAAATAATTTCCAAACTAAGTAAAGAATGAAATAAGACAATATTTAACCTGTGAAAAATTTCCAAAATAAGTAAAGAATCATATAAGACTGTCTTTAGCCTGTGATTAATTTCCAAACTAAATGAAGAATCAAACAAGACAATATTTAAACTGTAAATAATTCCCAAACTAAATAAAGAATCAAACAAAAGAATATTTAATCTGTGAAGAATTTCTAAACTAAGTAAGGAGTCAAACAAAACAATATTTAACCTGTGAAGAATTTCTAAATTAAGTAAAGAATAAAAAAGTCAATATTTAACCTGTGAAGATTTTCCAAGCTAAGTAAAGAATCATATAATACTGTCTTTAGCCTGTGAGTAATTTCCAAACTAAGTAAAGAATCAAACAAGACAATATTTAACCTGTGAAGAATTTCCAAACTATGTAAAGAATCATATAAGACTGTCTTTAGCCTGTGAGTAATTTCCAAACTAAGTAAAGAATCAAACAAGACAATATTTAATCTGTGAATAATTTCCAAACTAAGTAAGGAATCAAACAAGACAATATTTAACCTGTGAAGAATTTCCAAAGTAAGTAAAGACAATATTTAACCTGTGACGAATATCCAAATTACGTAAAGAATCATATAAGACTGTTTTTAGCCTGTGAAGATTTTCCAAACTAAATAAAAAATCAAACAAAACAATATTTAACCTGTGAAGAATTTCCAAACTAAGTAAAGAATCAAACAAGACATGTTTTAACCTGTGAAGAATTTCCAAACTATGTAAAGAATCATATAAGACTGTCTTTAGCCTGTGTCTAATTTCCAAACAAAGTAACGAATCAAACAAGACATGTTTTAACCTGTGAAGAATTTCCAAACTATGTAAAGAATCATATAAGACAGTCTTTAGCCTGTGAATAATTTCCAAACTAAGTAAAGAATCAAACAAAACAATATTTAACCTGTGAATTATTTCCAAACTAGGTAAGGAATCGAACAAGACAATATTTAACCTGTGAAGAATTTCCAAACTAAGTAAAGAATCAAACAAGACATGTTTTAACCTGTGAAGAATTTCCAAACTATGTAAAGAATCATATAAGACTGTCTTTAGCCTGTGTCTAATTTCCAAACAAAGTAAAGAATCAAACAAGACTTGTTTTAACCTGTGAAGAATTTTCAATCTAAGTAAATAATCATATAAGACTGTCTTTAGCCTGTGACTAATTTCCAAACTAAATAAAGAATCAAACAAGACAATATTTAACCTGTGAAGAATTTCCAAACTAAGTAAAGAATCAAACAAGACCATATTTAACCTGTGAATAATTTCCAAACTAAGTAAGGAATCGAACAAGACAATATTTAACCTGTTAATAATTTCCAAACTAAGTAAAGAATCAAACAAAACAATATTTCACCTGTGAAGAATTTCCAAACTAAGTAAAGAATCAAAGAAGACATGTTTTAACCTGTGAAGAATTTGCAAACTATGTAAAGAATCGTATAACACTGTCTTTTGCCTGTGAGTAATTTCCAAACTAAGTAAAGAATCAAACAAGACAATATTTCACCTGTGAAGAATTTCCAAACTAAATAAAGAATCAAACAAGACAATATTTTACCTGTAAATAATTTCCAAACTAAGTAAAGAATGAAATAAGACAATATTTAACCTGTGAAAAATTTCCAAAATAAGTAAAGAATCATATAAGACTGTCTTTAGCCTGTGATTAATTTCCAAACTAAGTGAAGAATCAAACAAGACAATATTTAAACTGTAAATAATTCCCAAACTAAATAAAGAATCAAACAAAAGAATATTTAATCTGTGAAGAATTTCTAAACTAAGTAAGGAGTCAAACAAAACAATATTTAACCTGTGAAGAATTTCTAAATTAAGTAAAGAATAAAAAAGTCAATATTTGACCTGTGAAGATTTTCCAAGCTAAGTAAAGAATCATATAATACTGTCTTTAGCCTGTGAGTAATTTCCAAACTAAGTAAAGAATCAAACAAGACAATATTTAACCTGTGAAGAATTTCCAAACTATGTAAAGAATCATATAAGACTGTCTTTAGCCTGTGAGTAATTTCCAAACTAAGTAAAGAATCAAACAAGACAATATTTAATCTGTGAATAATTTCCAAACTAAGTAAGGAATCAAACAAGACAATATTTAACCTGTGAAGAATTTCCAAACTAAGTAAAGACAATATTTAACCTGTGACGAATATCCAAATTACGTAAAGAATCATATAAGACTGTTTTTAGCCTGTGAAGAATTTCCAAACTAAATAAAAAATCAAACAAAACAATATTTAACCTGTGAAGAATTTCCAAACTATGTAAAGAATCAAACAAGACATGTTTTAACCTGTGAAGAATTTCCAAACTATGTAAAGAATTATATAAGACTGTCTTTAGCCTGTGTCTAATTTCCAAACAAAGCAAAGAATCAAACAAGACTTGTTTTAACCTGTGAAGAATTTTCAATCTAAGTAAATAATCATATAAGACTGTCTTTAGCCTGTGACTAATTTCCAAACTAAATGAAGAATCAAACAAGACAATATTTAACCTGTGAAGAATTTCCAAACTAAGTAAAGAATCAAACAAGACCATATTTAACCTGTGAATAATTTCCAAACTAAGTAAGGAATCGAACAAGACAATATTTAACCTGTTAATAATTTCCAAACTAAGTAAAGAATCAAACAAAACAATATTTCACCTGTGAAGAATTTCCAAACTAAGTAAAGAATCAAAGAAGACATGTTTTAACCTGTGAAGAATTTGCAAACTATGTAAAGAATCGTATAACACTGTCTTTTGCCTGTGAGTAATTTCCAAACTAAGTAAAGAATCAAACAAGACAATATTTAACCTGTGAAGAATTTCCAATCTAAATAAAGAATCAAAGAAGACAATATTTAACCTATGAAGAAGTTCATAGCTGATAGAAGCATTGAAAAACACAATCTTTAACTTTTGAAAATATTATAACCTAAATAAAAATATAAACAAAGCAACGGACAACTTGATAAGGAAGTGAAAATTACGATAAGAATGAAAACCTGACAACCATGAACTTGCGGAGATAAAATTAGAAAGTTTATGATGATAGTCACTCGATCACCCACCTATCCTTACTTATATAACCGTAATTGTCATTCGATTACACTCTGTACTTGTTTATATAACGTTAGCAATCACCCTATCACCCTTCTATCTTTGCTTATATGACGATAATAGTCTCTCGATCATCCATCTATTCTTCATCACACTATGTAACACAAATTTTGTTCTTGGATAGAATGTGTTATTTCTTAATTGCTCATGTTTTAAAAGTACAGAAAATGGCCATTATTACCTTCAAACCTTTCTTTTGTGATCTGGATAATAAAATGAAGAAATTAACCTTTCATCTTCTTGATGCCATCTCTGATAAAATCAGATAGGTCTATGTGTTCCCTCAGGCAGCTAGAACTAAACTGAAGTGGTGAGTGGTGAGCCCCTGTATATATATATTACTATGGAAAGTTCTTGAAAATTCTGAATGGTTTTTGAAAATTTTCGTAAGTTTTACAACATTCTAAAAAGTTCTTGTAAGTTCAAGAAAATTCTCTATCAGCTACTCAGCACTGAATCTACCTGGAATGTTCTGGAAAATGGGTAAATTTGAAAATTTCATTACCCTGGTCACAAAAGTAAAGTTTGAAGTGAAAAATAAGACTTTTCCATTTACTTTAGACATAACCAATTGGGAAATAACACTTTCTGTCCAAGAACCAGAAAAAGTAAAAATTTTGTTACATGGTGTTATATGACGATAATAGTCACTTGATCCTTACTTTTATAACGATAATAGTCACTTGATCGTTACTTTTATAACGATAATAGTCACTTGATCGTTACTTTTATAACGATAATAGTCACTTGATTGTTACTTTTATAACGATAACAGTCACTTGATCGTTACTTTTATAACGATAATAGTCACTTGATTGTTACTTTTATAACGATAATAGTCACTTGATCGTTAATTTTATAACGATAATAGTCACTTGATTGTTACTTTTATGACGATAATAGTCACTTGATCGTTACTTTTATGACGATAATAGTCACTTGATCGTTACTTTTATGACGATAATAGTCACTTGATCGTTACTTTTATGACGATAATAGTCACTTGATCGTTACTTTTATAACGATAATAGTCACTTGATTGTTACTTTTATAACGATAATAGTCACTTGATCCTTACTTATATAACGATAATAGTCACTTGATCCTTACTTATATAACGATAATAGTCACTTGATCCTTACTTATATAACGATAATAGTCACTTGAATATAACGATAATAGTCACTTGATCGTTACTTATATAACGATAATAGTCACTTGATCGTTACTTATATAACGATAACAGTCTCTTGATCGTTACTTATATAACGATAACAGTCTCTTGATCGTTACTTATATAACGACAATAGTCACTTGATCGTTACTTATATAACGATAATAGTCACTTGAATATAACGATAATAGTCACTTGATCGTTACTTATATAACGATAATAGTCACTTGATCGTTACTTATATAACGATAACAGTCTCTTGATCGTTACTTATATAACGATAACAGTCTCTTGATCCTTACTTATATAACGATAATAGTCACTTGATCTTTACTTATATAACGATAATAGTCACTTGAATATAACGATAATAGTCACTTGATCGTTACTTATATAACGATAACAGTCTCTTGATCGTTACTTATATAACGATAACAGTCTCTTGATCGTTACTTATATAACGATAACAGTCTCTTGATCGTTACTTATATAACGATAACAGTCTCTTGATCCTTACTTATATAACGATAATAGTCACTTGATCCTTACTTATATAACGATAATAGTCACTTGAATATAACGATAATAGTCACTTGATCGTTACTTATATAACGATAATAGTCACTTGATCGTTACTTATATAACGATAACCGTCTCTTGATCGTTACTTATATAACGACAATAGTCACTTGATCGTTACTTATATATAAATAAGGTTTCCAGCTGATCACTATATTGTTGTATTATATTTGAGACAATGACACTTGAGAAGATATTAACTAAAACTTGAGAGCTAAGTCTTTCTGTAATAGTGAGCTATTCTCACAATCACTTTCGCAGTAAAGGAGTGTTTTGTTTTGTTTTTTGACGTTTGCACAAAGCTACTCGAGGGCTATTTGTGCTAGCTGTCCCTAATTTAGCAGTGTAAGACTAGAGGGCATGCAGCTAGTCATCACCACCTACTGCCAACTCTTGGTTTACTCCTTTATCAACGAATAGTGGGATTGACCGTGACATTATAAAACCCCCATGGTTGAAAGAGCGAGAATGTTTGGCTGGACTGGGATTTGAACCCTCAGACTGCGAGTAAACCGCCTCAATCACCTGGTCATGCTGGGTCTTATTTAGTAATAATTCCACTTAATCACTACTAGATTTACGACAACAAGTGACACATAATTTGCTTTATTCTCTCGTAAATAGATCAGGTGTAGTCTAGTGGTTAAATTGCTAGAACAAAAGAAGAGAGTCATTTGTTCGCTTCCTTTTGCATTTTACTAACTTTTTAGGTCTTATGTATGTTGTGAGGGTGACGATGAAATCCTGCTATTATATTAAAATGGACAACGAATTGGTGAGAAATATTTTTTCTAACAAACCATATGATATATTCTTTCTTATTTCTCAGGTCAAAATTAGGTACGGCTTTCACAATCAGTTCTTGGGTATAGCTTTAGAAACAGAATAAGACTGTCATTTTTGTACCAATATGGACTCAATGATATGATAATACTTGCGCTGGAACAACGTGTCATGTGCTCGTAACTAAAATAACCTTAGTTAACTATCTTTATAAATCATAGTTCTTTGTTTATCTGTCTGACGTCTAGACGTCACGAGTTACGAGGAACTCACTTGAAAATCAAAATGGAAGTTGGTAAAGGAACTCAAGCAGATTGTCCGAAGAGTTTTGTTTTTGTAAATGGTCCAGTAGGGGGATGAACAATTCCGGGTTTGGAAGCCATTTGTCATTTCACTACGTGAAGCCGACTCCAAACGAAAGTGACGTGTAATGTTACGTGCAGCACGGGTATTTTTGCTGTGTGCTGTCCAACAAATGTGCACACGCATAACCTCCGTCCTCGTTAAACAAACAAAATGTTGCGTGAGGCTTGTGCATGTTTGTTAATGTGTTTTGAAATAAATTTAATAATCATTTTAATTTGAAATTTGAAGGAGCTAATAAGGAATAATTGAATAATATGTTAAGGTCACTGTACGGTTTTGCTGCTACCTGTGTTGTGTAGTTGATGAAAATTGACGTTTCGAGGTGTTTATTTTACATCTTCCTGCTTGCACACAACATCATTCGTAGATAAAAATATTTTATTTTGACCAATGTTTATTTCTCTCTCTCTCTCTTCCAACAGAGTATATTATGATAGCATCAGCAAGTGTACGCAACTATAACTGTAATGTTGTTTTTACGTTTCGCACGATCAGATAATGGAAATCATTTGTTGAGTGGGTGATCAAATTTCGCTCTTTCCTTTACCACAGTTTTAATAACTTCTCAGTTTTGTTCGTTTAAGTAAAGCGCAAA
>NW_027467824.1:0-48109 GCF_004210375.1 Tachypleus tridentatus
TTTTTGTCTAATCTGCAAAATGTAAAAGAACAACGTTGATATCAACAGTGATTTTTGTCATGCTTTATTGCTAATTCTCAAATAAATGCAAAGTCATCATCTAACCAAACATCATCATTTCATAAAATGATAAACAGTCTCTTCTTATATCTATTCTTGGTAAATAAGCAGTACACATCCGGACTCCCAATGCTAAATTCCAGGGTTCGATTCCCCGCGGTGGATATAATGCATATTGCCAATAAGACAGAAATTTAGCAACTTTCTTATCAGACATATATGAATTCTTATTGTAAACTAATTATGAAAAGAAATAGTTTCAGTGGCTCAATTAAACATAACTTTATTAAACTAACGTTTATCGCAGTGCACTCTGCTGGATCAATATATTCTAAATAGTGGTTAGCAGCATTTAATTAATCCAATATTTATTACCACATCTCGGTTCGACTGAGCTAATACAATCACACGATTTCAGTTAAACCGAAACGCCACTGTCACCAGATCTCAGTTTGTTCATATTTTCTACGAACTTTAATTCGGAATCATCATCAAATTCTTCTGACAAGATCTGTGAACAAGTAGTAAACCATACACTTTGACAACTGAGATTAACTATATCATTTGATGAAAGAATTAAACCACACCCTCTGATGACAGAATTAAACCGTACTCTTTGATAGCTGAGATAAACTATATCATTGGATGAAAGGATTAAACCATACTCTCTAACAGCTGAGATAAACTATATCATTTGATGAAAGAATTAAACCACACCCTTTGACAGCAGAGATATAGTGTATCATTTGATGAAAGGATTAAACCACACCCTCTGATGACAGAATTAAACCGTACTCTTTGATAGCTGAGATAAACTATATCATTGGATGAAAGGATTAAACCATACTCTCTAACAGCTGAGATAAACTATATCATTTGATGAAAGAATTAAACCATACTCCTTGACAACTGAAATAAACTATATCATTTGATGAAAGGATTAAACTATACTCTTTGACAACTGAGACAAACTATATCATTTGATGAAAGAATTAAACCATACTCTTTGACAGCTGAGATAAACTATATCACTTGACGAAAGGATTAAACCATAGCTCTGACAACTGAGACAAACTATAACATTTGATGAAAGGATTAACCTATACTCTGACAACTGGGACAAACTAGATCACTTGACGACAGAATTAAACAATACTCCTTGACAACTGAGATAATCTATATCATGAGATGAAAGGAGTAAACCATACTCTCTAACAGCTGAGATAAACAATATCATTTGGTGAAAGGATTAAACCATACTCTCTGACAACTGAGATAAACTATATCAATTGATAAAATGATTAAACCATATCCTTTGATGAAAGGATTAAACTATACTCTTTGACAGCTGAGATAAACTATATCACTTGATGAAAGGATTAAAGCATACTCTCTGACAGCTGAGATAAACTATATCATTTCATGAAAGGATTAAACCATACCCTTTGACAGCAAAGATAAACTGTATCATTTGATGAAAGGATTAAACCACACCCTCTGATGACAGAATTAAACCATACTCTTTGATAGCTGAGATAAACTATATCATTGGATGAAAGGATTAAACCATACTCTCTAACAGCTGAGATAAACTATATCATTTGATGAAAGAATTAAACCATACTCCTTGACAACTGAAATAAACTATATCATTTGATGAAAGGATTAAACCATACTCTTTGACAACTGAGACAAACTATATCATTTGATGAAAGGATTAAACTATACTCTCTGACAGCTGAGACAAACTATATCATTTTAGAAAGGAATTAAACCATACTCTTTGACAACTGAGACAAACTATATCATTTGATGAAAATATTAAACTATACTCTCTTACAGCTGAGATAAACTATATCATTTGATAAAAGGATTAAACTATACTCTTTGACAACTGAGACAAACCATATCCTTTGATGAAAGGATTAAACTATACTCCTTGACAACTGAGACAAACTATATCATTTGATGAAAGGATTAAATCATACTCTCTGACAGCGGAGATAAGCTATATCATTTGATGAAAGGATTAAACCATACTCTTTGACAGCTAAGATAAACTATATCACTTGATGAAAAAATTAAACCATAGCTCTGAAAACTGAGACAAACTATAACATTTGATGATAGGATTAACCTATACTCTTTGACAACTGAGACAAACTATATCACTTGACGACAGAATTAAACAATACTCCTTGACAACTGAGACAAACTATATCATTTGATGAAAGGATTAAACTATACTCTTTGACAGCTGAGATAAACTATATCATTTAATGAAAGGATTAAACCATACTCTTTGACAACTGAGATAAACTATATCATTTGATGAAAGGATTAAATCATACTCTCTGACAGCGGAGATAAGCTATATCACTTGATGAAGGATTAAACCATAGCTCTGACAACTGAGACAAACTATATCATTTGATGAAAGAATTAAACCATACTCCTTGACAACTGAGATAATCTATATCATGAGATGAAAGGAGTAAACCATACTCTCTAACAGCTGAGATAAACAATATCATTTGGTGAAAGGATTAAACCATACTCTCTGACAACTGAGATAAACTATATCAATTGATAAAATGATTAAACCATATCCTTTGATGAAAAAATTAAACTATACTCTTGACAGCTGAGATAAACTATATCACTTGATGAAAGGATTAAACCATACTCTCTGACAGCTGAGATAAACTATATCATTTCATGAAAGGAATAAACCATACCCTTTGACAGCAAAGATAAACTGTATCATTTGATGAAAGGATTAAACCACACCCTTTGACAGCAGAGATATACTGTATCATTTGATGAAAGGATTAAAACATACTCAATAACAGCTGAGATAAACTATATCATTTGATGAAAGAATTAAACCACACCCTCTGATGACAGAATTAAACCGTACTCTTTGATAGCTGAGATAAACTATATCATTTGATGAAAGAATTAAACCATACTCCTTGACAACTGAAATAAACTATAACATTTGATGAAAGGATTAAACCATACTCTTTGACAACTGAGACAAACTATATCATTTGATGAAAGGATTAAACTATACTCTCTGACAGCTGAGACAAACTATATCATTTTTTAGAAAGAATTAAACCATACTCTTTGACAACTGTGACAAACTATATCATTTGATGAAAGAATTAAACCATACTCTTTGACAACTGAGATTAACTATATCATTTGATGAAATAATTTAACCACACCCTCTGATGACAGAATTAAACCATACTCTTTGACAACTGAGATAAACTATATCAATTGATAAAATGATTAAACCATATCCTTTGATGAAAGGATTAAACTATACTCTTTGACAGCTGAGATAAACTATAACACTTGATGAAAGGATTAAACCACACCTTTGACAGCAGAGATATACTGTATCATTTGATGAAAGGATTAAACCATACTCTCTAACAGCTGAGATAAACTATATCATTGGATGAAAGGATTAAACCATACTCTCTAACAGCTGAGATAAACAATATCATTTGGTGAAAGGATTAAACCATATTCTCTGACAACTGAGATAAACTATATCAATTGATAAAATGATTAAACCATATCCTTTGATGAAAGGATTAAACTATACTCTTTGACAGCTGAGATAAACTATATCACTTGATGAAAGGATTAAAGCATACTCTCTGACAGCTGAGATAAACTATATCATTTCATGAAAGGATTAAACCATACCCTTTGACAGCAAAAATAAACTGTATCATTTGATGAAAGGATTAAACCACACCCTCTGATGACAGAATTAAACCGTACTCTTTGATAGCTGAGATAAACTATATCATTGGATGAAAGGATTAAACCATACTCTCTAACAGCTGAGATAAACTATATCATTTGATGAAAGGATTAAACCATACTCTTTGACAACTGAGACAAACTATATCATTTGATGAAAGGATTAAACTATACTCTCTGACAGCTGAGAAAAACTATATCATTTTTAGAAAGAATTAAACCATACTCTTTGACAACTGAGACAAACTATATCATTTGATGAAAATATTAAACTATACTCTTTGACAACTGAGACAAACCATATCCTTTGATGAAAGGATTAAACTATACTCTTTGACAACTGAGACAAACTATATCATTTGATGAAAGGATTAAACCATACTCTTTGACAGCTGAGATAAACTATATCACTTGATGAAAAAATAAAACCATAGCTCTGAAAACTGAGACAAACTATAACATTTGATGATAGGATTAACCTATACTCTTTGACAACTGAGACAAACTATATCACTTGATGAAAGGATTAAATCATACTCTCTGACAGCGGAGATAAGCTATATCATTTGATGAAAGGATTAAACCATACTCTTTGACAGCTGAGATAAACTATATCACTTGATGAAAAAATTAAACCATAGCTCTGAAAACTGAGACAAACTATAACATTTGATGATAGGATTAATCTATACTCTTTGACAACTGAGACAAACTATATCACTTGACGACAGAATTAAACAATACTCCTTCACAACTGAGACAAACTATATCATTTGATGAAAGGATTAAACCATACTCTTTGACAACTGAGATAAACTATATCATTTGATGAAAGGATTAAACCATACTCTTTGACAACTGAGATAAACTATATAATTTAATGAAAGGATTAAACCATACTCTTTGACAACTGAGATAAACTATATCATTTGATGAAAGGATTAAATCATACTCTCTGACAGCGGAGATAAGCTATATCACTTGATGAAGGATTAAACCATAGCTCTGACAACTGAGACAAACTATATCATTTGATGAAAGAATTAAACCATACTCCTTGACAACTGAGATAATCTATATCATGAGATGAAAGGAGAAAACCATACTCTCTAACAGCTGAGATAAACTATATCAATTGATAAAATGATTAAACCATATCCTTTGATGAAAAAATTAAACTATACTCTTGACAGCTGAGATAAACTATATCACTTGATGAAAGGATTAAACCATACTCTCTGACAGCTGAGATAAACTATATCATTTCATGAAAGGATTAAACCATACCCTTTGACAGCAAAGATAAACTGTATCATTTGATGAAAGGATTAAACCACATCCTTTGACAGCAGAGATATACTGTATCATTTGATGAAAGGATTAAAACATACTCAATGACAGCTGAGATAAACTATATCATTTGATGAAAGAATTAAACCACACCCTCTGATGACAGAATTAAACCGTACTCTTTGATAGCTGAGATAAACTATATCATTGGATGAAAGGATTAAACCATACTCTCTAACAGCTGAGATAAACTATATCATTTGATGAAAGAATTAAACCATACTCGTTGACAACTGAAATAAACTATAACATTTGATGAAAGGATTAAACCATACTCTTTGACAACTGAGACAAACTATATCATTTGATGAAAGGATTAAACTATACTCTCTGACAGCTGAGACAAACTATATCATTTTTAGAAAGAATTAAACCATACTCTTTGACAACTGTGACAAACTATATCACTTGATGAAAGGATTAAACTGTACTCTCTGATAGCTAAGATAAACTATATTATTTGATGAAAGGATCAAACTATACTCTCTGACAGCTAAGATAAACTATATTATTTGATGAAAGGAACAAACTATACTCTCTGACAGCTGCGATAAACTATATCATTTGATGAAAGCATGAAACCATACTCCGTAACAACTGAGATTAACTATATCATTTGATGAAAGAATTTAACCATACTCTTTGACAACTGAGACAAATTATATCATTTGATGAAAGAATTAAACCATAATCTTTGACAACTGAGATTAACTATATCATTTGATGAAATAATTTAACCACACCCTCTGATGACAGAATTAAACCATACTCTTTGACAACTGAGATAAACTATATCAATTGATAAAATGATTAAACCATATCCTTTGATGAAAGGATTAAACTATACTCTTTGACAGCTGAGATAAACTATAACACTTGATGAAAGGATTAAACCACACCCTTTGACAGCAGAGATATACTGTATCATTTGATGAAAGGATTAAACCATACTCTCTAACAGCTGAGATAAACTATATCATTGGATGAAAGGATTAAACCATACTCTCTAACAGCTGAGATAAACAATATCATTTGGTGAAAGGATTAAACCATACTCTCTGACAACTGAGATAAACTATATCAATTGATAAAATGATTAAACCATATCCTTTGATGAAAGGATTAAACTATACTCTTTGACAGCTGAGATAAACTATATCACTTGATGAAAGGATTAAAGCATACTCTCTGACAGCTGAGATAAACTATATCATTTCATGAAAGGATTAAACCATACCCTTTGACAGCAAAGATAAACTGTATCATTTGATGAAAGGATTAAACCACACCCTCTGATGACAGAATTAAACCGTACTCTTTGATAGCTGAGATAAACTATATCATTGGATGAAAGGATTAAACCATACTCTCTAACAGCTGAGATAAACTATATCATTTGATGAAAGAATTAAACCATACTCCTTGACAACTGAAATAAACTATATCATTTGATGAAAGGATTAAACTATACTCTTTGACAACTGAGACAAACTATATCATTTGATGAAAGAATTAAACCATACTCTTTGATAATTGAGATAAACTATATCACTTGACGAAAGGATTAAACCATAGCTCTGACAACAGAGACAAACTATAACATTTGATGAAAGGATTAACCTATACTCTTTGACAACTGAGACAAACTAGATCACTTGACGACAGAATTAAACAATACTCCTTGACAACTGAGATAATCTATATCATGAGATGAAAGGAGTAAACCATACTCTCTAACAGTTGAGATAAACAATATCATTTGGTGAAAGGATTAAACCATACTCTCTGACAACTGAGATAAACTATATCAATTGATAAAATGATTAAACCATATCCTTTGATGAAAGGATTAAACTATACTCTTTGACAGCTGAGATAAACTATATCACTTGATGAAAGGATTAAAGCATACTCTCTGACAGCTGAGATAAACTATATCATTTCATGAAAGGATTAAACCATACCCTTTGACAGCAAAGATAAACTGTATCATTTGATGAAAGGATTAAACCACACCCTCTGATGACAGAATTAAACCATACTCTTTGATAGCTGAGATAAACTATATCATTGGATGAAAGGATTAAACCATACTCTCTAACAGCTGAGATAAACTATATCATTTGATGAAAGAATTAAACCATACTCCTTGACAACTGAAATAAACTATATCATTTGATGAAAGGATTAAACCATACTCTTTGACAACTGAGACAAACTATATCATTTGATGAAAGGATTAAACTATACTCTCTGACAGCTGAGACAAACTATATCATTTTTAGAAAGAATTAAACAATACTCCTTGACAACTGAGACAAACTATATCATTTGATGAAAGGATTAAACTATACTCTTTGACAGCTGAGATAAACTATATCATTTAATGAAAGGATTAAACCATACTCTTTGACAACTGAGATAAACTATATCATTTGATGAAAGGATTAAATCATACTCTCTGACAGCGGAGATAAGCTATATCACTTGATGAAGGATTAAACCATAGCTCTGACAACTGAGACAAACTATATCATTTGATGAAAGAATTAAACCATACTCCTTGACAACTGAGATAATCTATATCATGAGATGAAAGGAGTAAACCATACTCTCTAACAGCTGAGATAAACAATATCATTTGGTGAAAGGATTAAACCATACTCTCTGACAACTGAGATAAACTATATCAATTGATAAAATGATTAAACCATATCCTTTGATGAAAAAATTAAACTATACTCTTGACAGCTGAGATAAACTATATCACTTGATGAAAGGATTAAACCATACTCTCTGACAGCAAAGATAAACTGTATCATTTGATGAAAGGATTAAACCACACCCTTTGACAGCAGAGATATACTGTATCATTTGATGAAAGGATTAAAACATACTCAATGACAGCTGAGATAAACTATATCATTTGATGAAAGAATTAAACCACACCCTCTGATGACAGAATTAAACCGTACTCTTTGATAGATGAGATAAACTATATCATTTGATGAAAGAATTAAACCATACTCCTTGACAACTGAAATAAACTATAACATTTGATGAAAGGATTAAACCATACTCTTTGACAACTGAGACAAACTATATCATTTGATGAAAGGATTAAACTATACTCTCTGACAGCTGAGACAAACTATATCATTTTTAGAAAGAATTAAACCATACTCTTTGACAACTGTGACAAACTATATCATTTGATGAAAGAGTTAAACCATACTCTTTGACAACTGTGACAAACTATATCATTTGATGAAAGAGTTAAACCATACTCTTTGACAACTGAGATTAACTATATCCTTTGATGAAAAAATTAAACTATACTCTTGACAGCTGAGATAAACTATATCACTTGATGAAAGGAATAAACCATACCCTTTGACAGCAAAGATAAACTGTATCATTTGATGAAAGGATTAAACCACACCCTTTGACAGCAGAGATATACTGTATCATTTGATGAAAGGATTAAAACATACTCAATGACAGCTGAGATAAACTATATCATTTGATGAAAGAATTAAACCACACCCTCTGATGACAGAATTAAACCGTACTCTTTGATAGATGAGATAAACTATATCATTTGATGAAAGAATTAAACCATACTCCTTGACAACTGAAATAAACTATAACATTTGATGAAAGGATTAAACCATACTCTTTGACAACTGAGACAAACTATATCATTTGATGAAAGGATTAAACTATACTCTCTGACAGCTGAGACAAACTATATCATTTTTAGAAAGAATTAAACCATACTCTTTGACAACTGTGACAAACTATATCATTTGATGAAAGAGTTAAACCATACTCTTTGACAACTGAGATTAACTATATCATTTGATGAAATAATTTAACCACACCCTCTGATGACAGAATTAAACCATACTCTTTGACAACTGAGATAAACTATATCAATTGATAAAATGATTAAACCATATCCTTTGATGAAAGGATTAAACTATACTCTTTGACAGCTGAGATAAACTATAACACTTGATGAAAGGATTAAACCACACCCTTTGACAGCAGAGATATACTGTATCATTTGATGAAAGGATTAAACCATACTCTCTAACAGCTGAGATAAACTATATCATTGGATGAAAGGATTAAACCATACTCTCTAACAGCTGAGATAAACAATATCATTTGGTGAAAGGATTAAACCATATTCTCTGACAACTGAGATAAACTATATCAATTGATAAAATGATTAAACCATATCCTTTGATGAAAGGATTAAACTATACTCTTTGACAGCTGAGATAAACTATATCACTTGATGAAAGGATTAAAGCATACTCTCTGACAGCTGAGATAAACTATATCATTTCATGAAAGGATTAAACCATACCCTTTGACAGCAAAGATAAACTGTATCATTTGATGAAAGGATTAAACCACACCCTCTGATGACAGAATTAAACCGTACTCTTTGATAGCTGAGATAAACTATATCATTGGATGAAAGGATTAAACCATACTCTCTAACAGCTGAGATAAACTATATCATTTGATGAAAGGATTAAACCATACTCTTTGACAACTGAGACAAACTATATCATTTGATGAAAGGATTAAACTATACTCTCTGACAGCTGAGACAAACTATATCATTTTTAGAAAGAATTAAACCATACTCTTTGACAACTGAGACAAACTATATCATTTGATGAAAGAATTAAACTATACTCTCTTACAGCTGAGATAAACTATATCATTTGATAAAAGGATTAAACTATACTCTTTGACAACTGAGACAAACCATATCCTTTGATGAAAAAATTAAACTATACTCTTTGACAACTGAGACAAACTATATCATTTGATGAAAGGATTAAATCATACTCTCTGACAGCGGAGATAAGCTATATCATTTGATGAAAGGATTAAACCATACTCTTTGACAGCTGAGATAAACTATATCACTTGATGAAAAAATTAAACCATAGCTCTGAAAACTGAGACAAACTATAACATTTGATGATAGGATTAACCTATACTCTTTGACAACTGAGACAAACTATATCACTTGACGACAGAATTAAACAATACTCCTTCACAACTGAGACAAACTATATCATTTGATGAAAGGATTAAACCATACTCTCTAACAGCTGAGATAAACTATATCAATTGATAAAATGATTAAACCATATCCTTTGATGAAAAAATTAAACTATACTCTTGACAGCTGAGATAAACTATATCACTTGATGAAAGGATTAAACCATACTCTCTGACAGCTGAGATAAACTATATCATTTCATGAAAGGATTAAACCATACCCTTTGACAGCAAAGATAAACTGTATCATTTGATGAAAGGATTAAACCACACCCTTTGACAGCAGAGATATACTGTATCATTTGATGAAAGGATTAAAACATACTCAATGACAGCTGAGATAAACTATATCATTTGATGAAAGAATTAAACCACACCCTCTGATGACAGAATTAAACCGTACTCTTTGATAGCTGAGATAAACTATATCATTGGATGAAAGGATTAAACCATACTCTTTGACAACTGAGACAAATTATATCATTTGATGAAAGAATTAAACCATACTCTTTGACAACTGAGATTAACTATATCATTTGATGAAATAATTTAACCACACCCTCCGATGACAGAATTAAACCATACTCTTTGACAACTGAGATAAACTATATCAATTGATAAAATGATTAAACCATATCCTTTGATGAAAGGATTAAACTATACTCTTTGACAGCTGAGATAAACTATAACACTTGATGAAAGGATTAAACCACACCCTTTGACAGCAGAGATATACTGTATCATTTGATGAAAGGATTAAAACATACTCAATGACAGCTGAGATAAACTATATCATTTGATGAAAGAATTAAACCACACCCTCTGATGACAGAATTAAACCGTACTCTTTGATAGCTGAGATAAACTATATCATTGGATGAAAGGATTAAACCATACTCTCTAACAGCTGAGATAAACTATATCATTTGATGAAAGAATTAAACCATACTCCTTGACAACTGAAATAAACTATATCATTTGATGAAAGGATTAAACTATACTGTTTGACAACTGAGACAAACTATATCATTTGATGAAAGGATTAAATCATACTCTCTGACAGTGGAGATAAGCTATATCATTTGATGAAAGGATTAAACCATACACTATGACAGCTGAAATAAAGAAACTATATCATTTGATGAAAGAATTAAATCATACTCTTTGACAGCTGAGATAAACTATATCACTTGACGAAAGGATAAAACCATAGCTCTGACAACTGAGACAAACTATAACATTTGATGAAAGGATTAACCTATACTCTTTGACAACTTAGACAAACTAGATCACTTGACGACAGAATTAAACAATACTCCTTGACAACTGAGATAATCTATATCATGAGATGAAAGGAGTAAACCATACTCTCTAACAGTTGAGATAAACAATATCATTTGGTGAAAGGATTAAACCATACTCTCTGACAACTGAAATAAACTATATCAATTGATAAAATGATTAAACCATATCCTTTAATGAAAGGATTAAACTATGCTCTTTGACAGCTGAGATAAACTATATCACTTGATGAAAGGATTAAACCATACTCTCTGACAGCTGAGATAAACTATATCATTTCATGAAAGGATTAAACCATACCCTTTGACAGCAAAGATAAACTGTATCATTTGATGAAAGGATTAAACCACACCCTTTGACAGCAGAGATAGTGTATCATTTGATGAAAGGATTAAACCACACCCTCTGATGACAGAATTAAACCGTACTCTTTGATAGCTGAGATAAACTATATCATTGGATGAAAGGATTAAACCACACTCTCTAACAGCTGAGATAAACTATATCATTTGATGAAAGAATTAAACAATACTCATTGACAACTGAAATAAACTATATCATTTGATTAAAGGATTAAACCATACTCTTTGACAACTGAGACAAACTATATCATTTGATGAAAGGATTAAACTATACTCTCTGACACCTGAGACAAACTATATCATTTGATGAAGGAATTAAACTATACTCTCTTACAGCTGAGATAAACTATATCATTTGATAAAAGGATTAAACCATATCCTTTGATGAAAGAATTAAACTATACACTTTGACGACTGAGATAAACTATATCATTTGATGAAAGAATTAAATCATACTCTCTGACAGCGGAGATAAGCTATATCACTTGATGAAGGATTAAACCATAGCTCTGACAACTGAGACAAACTATATCATTTGATGAAAGAATTAAACCATACTCTTTGACAAATGAGATAAACTATATCATTTGATGAAAGAATTAAACCATACTCTTTGACAGCTGAGATAAACTATATCACTTGACGAAAGGATTAAACCATAGCTCTGACAACTGAGACAAACTAGATCACTTGACGACAGAATTAAACAATACTCCTTGACAACTGAGATAATCTATATCATGAGATGAAAGGAGTAAACCATACTCTCTGACAACTGAGATAAACTATATCAATTGATAAAATGATTAAACCATATCCTTTGATGAAAGGATTAAACTATACTTTTGACAGCTGAGATAAACTATATCACTTGATTAAAGGATTAAACCATACTCTCTGACAGCTGAGATAAACTATATCATTTCATGAAAGGATTAAACCATACCCTTTGACAGCAAAGATAAACTGTATCATTTGATGAAAGGATTAAACCACACCCTTTGACAGCAGAGATATACTGTATCATTTGATGAAAGGATTAAAACATACCATTTGACAGCAAAGATAAACTGTATCATTTGATGAAACGATTAAACCACACCCTTTGACAGCAGAGAGATACTGTATCATTTGGTGAAAGGATTAAAACATACTCAATGACAGCTGAGATAAACTATATCATTTGATGAAAGAATTAAACCACACCCTCTGATGACAGAATTAAACCGTACTCTTTGATAGCTGAGATAAACTATATCATTTGATGAAAGAATTAAACCATACTCCTTGACAACTGAAATAAACTATATCATTTAATGAAAGGATTAAACCATACTCTTTGACAACTGAGACAAACTATATCATTTGATGAAAGGATTAAACTATACTCTCTGACAGCTGAGACAAACTATATCATTTTTAGAAAGAATTAAACCATACTCTTTGACAACTGAGACAAACTATATCATTTGATGAAAGAATTAAACTATACTCTCTTACAGCTGAGATAAACTATATCATTTGATAAAAGGATTAAACTACACTCTTTGACAACTGAGACAAACCATATCCTTTGATGAAAGGATTAAACTATACTCTTTGACAACTGAGACAAACTATATCATTTGATGAAAGGATTAAATCATACTCTCTGACAGCGGAGATAAGCTATATCATTTGATGAAAGAATTCAACCATACTCTTTGACAACTGAGATAAACTATATCATTTGATGAAAGAATTAAACCATACTCTTTGACAGCTGAGATAAACTATATCACTTGACGAAAGGATTAAACCATAGCTCTGACAACTGAGACAAACTATATCATTTGATGAAAGAATTAAACCATACTCTTTGACAACTGAGATAAACTATATCATTTGATGAAAGGATTAAACCATACTCTCTAACAGCTGAGATAAACAATATCATTTGGTGAAAGGATTAAACCATACTCTCTGACAACTGAGATAAACTATACCAATTGATAAAATGATTAAACCATATCCTCTGATGAAAGGATTAAACTATACTCTTTGACAGCTGAGATAAACTATATCACTTGATGAAAGGATTAAACCATACCCTTTGACAGCAAAGATAAACTGTATCATTTGATGAAAGGATTAAACCACACCCTTTGACATCAGAGATATACTGTATCATTTGATGAAAGGATTAAAACATACTCAATGACAGCTGAGATAAACTATATCATTTGATGAAAGAATTAAACCACACCCTCTGATGACAGAATTAAACCGTACTCTTTGATAGCTGAGATAAACTATATCATTTGATGAAAGAATTAAACCATACTCCTTGACAACTGAAATAAACTATATCATTTGATGAAAGGATTAAACCATACTCTTTGACAACTGAGACATACTATATCATTTGATGAAAGGATTAAACTATACTCTCTGACAGCTGAGACAAACTATATCATTTTTAGAAAGAATTAAACCATACTCTTTGACAACTGAGACAAACTATATCATTTGATGAAAGAATTAAACTATACTCTCTTACAGCTGAGATAAACTATATCATTTGATAAAAGGATTAAACTACACTCTTTGACAACTGAGACAAACCATATCCTTTGATGAAAGGATTAAACTATACTCTTTGACAACTGAGACAAACTATATCATTTGATGAAAGGATTAAATCATACTCTCTGATAGCTGAGATAAACTATATCATTGGATGAAAGGATTAAACCATACTCTCTAACAGCTGAGATAAACTATATCATTTGATGAAAGAATTAAACCATACTCGTTGACAACTGAAATAAACTATAACATTTGATGAAAGGATTAAACCATACTCTTTGACAACTGAGACAAACTATATCATTTGATGAAAGGATTAAACTATACTCTCTGACAGCTGAGACAAACTATATCATTTTAGAAAGAATTAAACCATACTCTTTGACAACTGTGACAAACTATATCACTTGATGAAAGGATTAAACTGTACTCTCTGATAGCTAAGATAAACTATATTATTTGATGAAAGGATCAAACTATACTCTCTGACAGCTAAGATAAACTATATTATTTGATGAAAGGAACAAACTATACTCTCTGACAGCTGAGATAAACTATATCATTTGATGAAAGGATTAAACCATACTCCGTAACAACTGAGATAAACTATATCATTTAAGGACAGAACTAAACCATACTCTTTGACAACTGAGATTAACTATATCATTTGATGAAAGAATTTAACCATACTCTTTGACAACTGAGACAAATTATATCATTTGATGAAAGAATTAAACCATACTCTTTGACAACTGAGATTAACTATATCATTTGATGAAATAATTTAACCACACCCTCTGATGACAGAATTAAACCATACTCTTTGACAACTGAGATAAACTATATCAATTGATAAAATGATTAAACCATATCCTTTGATGAAAGGATTAAACTATACTCTTTGACAGCTGAGATAAACTATAACACTTGATGAAAGGATTAAACCACACCCTTTGACAGCAGAGATATACTGTATCATTTGATGAAAGGATTAAACCATACTCTCTAACAGCTGAGATAAACTATATCATTGGATGAAAGGATTAAACCATACTCTCTAACAGCTGAGATAAACAATATCATTTGGTGATAGGATTAAACCATACTCTCTGACAACTGAGATTAACTATATCATTTGATGAAATAATTTAACCACACCCTCTGATGACAGAATTAAACCATACTCTTTGACAACTGAGATAAACTATATCAATTGATAAAATGATTAAACCATATCCTTTGATGAAAGGATTAAACTATACTCTTTGACAGCTGAGATAAACTATATCAATTGATAAAATGATTAAACCATATCCTTTGATGAAAGGATTAAACTATACTCTTTGACAGCTGAGATAAACTATATCATTTCATGAAAGAATTAAACCATACTCCTTGACAACTGAAATAAACTATATCATTTGATGAAAGGATTAAACTATACTCTTTGACAACTGAGACAAACTATATCATTTGATGAAAGAATTAAACCATACTCCTTGATAATTGAGATAAACTATATCACTTGACGAAAGGATTAAACCATAGCTCTGACAACAGAGACAAACTATAACATTTGATGAAAGGATTAACCTATACTCTTTGACAACTGAGACAAACTAGATCACTTGACGACAGAATTAAACAATACTCCTTGACAACTGAGATAATCTATATCATGAGATGAAAGGAGTAAACCATACTCTCTAACAGCTGAGATAAACAATATCATTTGGTGAAAGGATTAAACCATACTCTCTGACAACTGAGATAAACTATATCAATTGATAAAATGATTAAACCATATCCTTTGATGAAAGGATTAAACTATACTCTTTGACAGCTGAGATAAACTATATCACTTGATGAAAGGATTAAAGCATACTCTCTGACAGCTGAGATAAACTATATCATTTCATGAAAGGATTAAACCATACCCTTTGACAGCAAAGATAAACTGTATCATTTGATGAAAGGATTAAACCACACCCTCTGATGACAGAATTAAACCATACTCTTTGATAGCTGAGATAAACTATATCATTGGATGAAAGGATTAAACCATACTCTCTAACAGCTGAGATAAACTATATCATTTGATGAAAGAATTAAACCATACTCCTTGACAACTGAAATAAACTATATCATTTGATGAAAGGATTAAACCATACTCTTTGACAACTGAGACAAACTATATCATTTGATGAAAGGATTAAACTATACTCTCTGACAGCTGAGACAAACTATATCATTTTTAGAAAGAATTAAACCATACTCTTTGACAACTGAGACAAACTATATCATTTGATGAAAATATTAAACTATACTCTCTTACAGCTAAGATAAACTATATCATTTGATAAAAGGATTAAACTATACTCTTTGACAACTGAGACAAACCATATCCTTTGATGAAAGGATTAAACTATACTCTTTGACAACTGAGACAAACTATATCATTTGATGAAAGGATTAAATCATACTCTCTGACAGCGGAGATAAGCTATATCATTTGATGAAAGGATTAAACCATACTCTTTGACAGCTAAGATAAACTATATCACTTGATGAAAAAATTAAACCATAGCTCTGAAAACTGAGACAAACTATAACATTTGATGATAGGATTAACCTATACTCTTTGACAACTGAGACAAACTATATCACTTGACGACAGAATTAAACAATACTCCTTGACAACTGAGACAAACTATATCATTTGATGAAAGGATTAAACTATACTCTTTGACAGCTGAGATAAACTATATCATTTAATGAAAGGATTAAACCATACTCTTTGACAACTGAGATAAACTATATCATTTGATGAAAGGATTAAATCATACTCTCTGACAGCGGAGATAAGCTATATCACTTGATGAAGGATTAAACCATAGCTCTGACAACTGAGACAAACTATATCATTTGATGAAAGAATTAAACCATACTCCTTGACAACTGAAATAAACTATATCATTTGATGAAAGGATTAAACTATACTCTTTGACAACTGAGACAAACTATATCATTTGATGAAAGAATTAAACCATACTCTTTGATAATTGAGATAAACTATATCACTTGACGAAAGGATTAAACCATAGCTCTGACAACAGAGACAAACTATAACATTTGATGAAAGGATTAACCTATACTCTTTGACAACTGAGACAAACTAGATCACTTGACGACAGAATTAAACAATACTCCTTGACAACTGAGATAATCTATATCATGAGATGAAAGGAGTAAACCATACTCTCTAACAGCTGAGATAAACAATATCATTTGGTGAAAGGATTAAACCATACTCTCTGACAACTGAGATAAACTATATCAATTGATAAAATGATTAAACCATATCCTTTGATGAAAGGATTAAACTATACTCTTTGACAGCTGAGATAAACTATATCACTTGATGAAAGGATTAAAGCATACTCTCTGACAGCTGAGATAAACTATATCATTTCATGAAAGGATTAAACCATACCCTTTGACAGCAAAGATAAACTGTATCATTTGATGAAAGGATTAAACCACACCCTCTGATGACAGAATTAAACCATACTCTTTGATAGCTGAGATAAACTATATCATTGGATGAAAGGATTAAACCATACTCTCTAACAGCTGAGATAAACTATATCATTTGATGAAAGAATTAAACCATACTCCTTGACAACTGAAATAAACTATATCATTTGATGAAAGGATTAAACCATACTCTTTGACAACTGAGACAAACTATATCATTTGATGAAAGGATTAAACTATACTCTCTGACAGCTGAGACAAACTATATCATTTTTAGAAAGAATTAAACCATACTCTTTGACAACTGAGACAAACTATATCATTTGATGAAAATATTAAACTATACTCTCTTACAGCTGAGATAAACTATATCATTTGATAAAAGGATTAAACTATACTCTTTGACAACTGAGACAAACCATATCCTTTGATGAAAGGATTAAACTATACTCTTTGACAACTGAGACAAACTATATCATTTGATGAAAGGATTAAATCATACTCTCTGACAGCGGAGATAAGCTATATCATTTGATGAAAGGATTAAACCATACTCTTTGACAGCTAAGATAAACTATATCACTTGATGAAAAAATTAAACCATAGCTCTGAAAACTGAGACAAACTATAACATTTGATGATAGGATTAACCTATACTCTTTGACAACTGAGACAAACTATATCACTTGACGACAGAATTAAACAATACTCCTTGACAACTGAGACAAACTATATCATTTGATGAAAGGATTAAACTATACTCTTTGACAGCTGAGATAAACTATATCATTTAATGAAAGGATTAAACCATACTCTTTGACAACTGAGATAAACTATATCATTTGATGAAAGGATTAAATCATACTCTCTGACAGCGGAGATAAGCTATATCACTTGATGAAGGATTAAACCATAGCTCTGACAACTGAGACAAACTATATCATTTGATGAAAGAATTAAACCATACTCCTTGACAACTGAGATAATCTATATCATTGAGATGAAAGGATTAAACCATACTCTCTAACAGCTGAGATAAACAATATCATTTGGTGAAAGGATTAAACCATACTCTCTGACAACTGAGATAAACTATATCAATTGATAAAATGATTAAACCATATCCTTTGATGAAAAAATTAAACTATACTCTTGACAGCTGAGATAAACTATATCACTTGATGAAAGGATTAAACCATACTCTCTGACAGCTGAGATAAACTATATCATTTCATGAAAGGAATAAACCATACCCTTTGACAGCAAAGATAAACTGTATCATTTGATGAAAGGATTAAACCACACCCTTTGACAGCAGAGATATACTGTATCATTTGATGAAAGGATTAAAACATACTCAATGACAGCTGAGATAAACTATATCATTTGATGAAAGAATTAAACCACACCCTCTGATGACAGAATTAAACCGTACTCTTTGATAGCTGAGATAAACTATATCATTTGATGAAAGAATTAAACCATACTCCTTGACAACTGAAATAAACTATAACATTTGATGAAAGGATTAAACCATACTCTTTGACAACTGAGACAAACTATATCATTTGATGAAAGGATTAAACTATACTCTCTGACAGCTGAGACAAACTATATCATTTTTAGAAAGAATTAAACCATACTCTTTGACAACTGTGACAAACTATATCATTTGATGAAAGAATTAAACCATACTCTTTGACAACTGAGATTAACTATATCATTTGATGAAATAATTTAACCACACCCTCTGATGACAGAATTAAACCATACTCTTTGACAACTGAGATAAACTATAACACTTGATGAAAGGATTAAACCACACCCTTTGACAGCAGAGATATACTGTATCATTTGATGAAAGGATTAAACCATACTCTCTAACAGCTGAGATAAACTATATAATTGGATGAAAGGATTAAACCATACTCTCTAACAGCTAAGATAAACAATATCATTTGGTGAAAGGATTAAACCATATTCTCTGACAACTGAGATAAACTATATCAATTGATAAAATGATTAAACCATATCCTTTGATGAAAGGATTAAACTATACTCTTTGACAGCTGAGATAAACTATATCACTTGATGAAAGGATTAAAGCATACTCTCTGACAGCTGAGATAAACTATATCATTTCATGAAAGGATTAAACCATACCCTTTGACAGCAAAGATAAACTGTATCATTTGATGAAAGGATTAAACCACACCCTCTGATGACAGAATTAAACCGTACTCTTTGATAGCTGAGATAAACTATATCATTGGATGAAAGGATTAAACCATACTCTCTAACAGCTGAGATAAACTATATCATTTGATGAAAGGATTAAACCATACTCTTTGACAACTGAGACAAACTATATCATTTGATGAAAGGATTAAACTATACTCTCTGACAGCTGAGACAAACTATATCATTTTTAGAAAGAATTAAACCATACTCTTTGACAACTGAGACAAACTATATCATTTGATGAAAGAATTAAACTATACTCTCTTACAGCTGAGATAAACTATATCATTTGATAAAAGGATTAAACTATACTCTTTGACAACTGAGACAAACCATATCCTTTGATGAAAAAATTAAACTATACTCTTTGACAACTGAGACAAACTATATCATTTGATGAAAGGATTAAATCATACTCTCTGACAGCGGAGATAAGCTATATCATTTGATGAAAGGATTAAACCATACTCTTTGACAGCTGAGATAAACTATATCACTTGATGAAAAAAATTAAACCATAGCTCTGAAAACTGAGACAAACTATAACATTTGATGATAGGATTAACCTATACTCTTTGACAACTGAGATAAACTATATCATTTGATGAAAGGATTAAACCATACTCTCTGACAGCGGAGATAAGCTATATCACTTGATGAAGGATTAAACCATAGCTCTGACAACTGAGACAAACTATATCATTTGATGAAAGAATTAAACCATACTCCTTGACAACTGAGATAATCTATATCATGAGATGAAAGGAGTAAACCATACTCTCTAACAGCTGAGATAAACTATATCAATTGATAAAATGATTAAACCATATCCTTTGATGAAAAAATTAAACTATACTCTTGACAGCTGAGATAAACTATATCACTTGATGAAAGGATTAAACCATACTCTCTGACAGCTGAGATAAACTATATCATTTCATGAAAGGATTAAACCATACCCTTTGACAGCAAAGATAAACTGTATCATTTGATGAAAGGATTAAACCACACCCTTTGACAGCAGAGATATACTGTATCATTTGATGAAAGGATTAAAACATACTCAATGACAGCTGAGATAAACTATATCATTTGATGAAAGAATTAAACCACACCCTCTGATGACAGAATTAAACCGTACTCTTTGATAGCTGAGATAAACTATATCATTGGATGAAAGGATTAAACCATACTCTTTGACAACTGAGACAAATTATATCATTTGATGAAAGAATTAAACCATACTCTTTGACAACTGAGATTAACTATATCATTTGATGAAATAATTTAACCACACCCTCTGATGACAGAATTAAACCATACTCTTTGACAACTGAGATAAACTATATCAATTGATAAAATGATTAAACCATATCCTTTGATGAAAGGATTAAACTATACTCTTTGACAGCTGAGATAAACTATAACACTTGATGAAAGAATAATCCACACCCTTTGACAGCAGAGATATACTGTATCATTTGATGAAAGGATTAAAACATACTCAATGACAGCTGAGATAAACTATATCATTTGATGAAAGAATTAAACCACACCCTCTGATGACAGAATTAAACTGTACTCTTTGATAGCTGAGATAAACTATATCATTGGATGAAAGGATTAAACCATACTCTCTAACAGCTGAGATAAACTATATCATTTGATGAAAGAATTAAACCATACTCCTTGACAACTGAAATAAACTATATCATTTGATGAAAGGATTAAACTATACTGTTTGACAACTGAGACAAACTATATCATTTGATGAAAGGATTAAATCATACTCTCTGACAGTGGAGATAAGCTATATCATTTGATGAAAGGATTAAACCATACACTCTGACAGCTGAAATAAAGAAACTATATCATTTGATGAAAGAATTAAATCATACTCTTTGACAGTTGAGATAAACTATATCACTTGACGAAAGGATAAAACCATAGCTCTGAGAACTGAGACAAACTATAACATTTGATGAAAGGATTAACCTATACTCTTTGACAACTTAGACAAACTAGATCACTTGACGACAGAATTAAACAATACTCCTTGACAACTGAGATAATCTATATCATGAGATGAAAGGAGTAAACCATACTCTCTAACAGTTGAGATAAACAATATCATTTGGTGAAAGGATTAAACCATACTCTCTGACAACTGAAATAAACTATATCAATTGATAAAATGATTAAACCATATCCTTTAATGAAAGGATTAAACTATGCTCTTTGACAGCTGAGATAAACTATATCACTTGATGAAAGGATTAAACCATACTCTCTGACAGCTGAGATAAACTATATCATTTCATGAAAGGATTAAACCATACCCTTTGACAGCAAAGATAAACTGTATCATTTGATGAAAGGATTAAACCACACCCTTTGACAGCAGAGATATAGTGTATCATTTGATGAAAGGATTAAACCACACCCTCTGATGACAGAATTAAACCGTACTCTTTGATAGCTGAGATAAACTATATCATTGGATGAAAGGATTAAACCACACTCTCTAACAGCTGAGATAAACTATATCATTTGATGAAAGAATTAAACAATACTCCTTGACAACTGAAATAAACTATATCATTTGATTAAAGGATTAAACCATACTCTTTGACAACTGAGACAAACTATATCATTTGATGAAAGGATTAAACTATACTCTCTGACACCTGAGACAAACTATATCATTTGATGAAGGAATTAAACTATACTCTCTTACAGCTGAGATAAACTATATCATTTGATAAAAGGATTAAACCATATCCTTTGATGAAAGAATTAAACTATACACTTTGACGACTGAGATAAACTATATCATTTGATGAAAGAATTAAATCATACTCTCTGACAGCGGAGATAAGCTATATCACTTGATGAAGGATTAAACCATAGCTCTGACAACTGAGACAAACTATATCATTTGATGAAAGAATTAAACCATACTCTTTGACAAATGAGATAAACTATATCATTTGATGAAAGAATTAAACCATACTCTTTGACAGCTGAGATAAACTATATCACTTGACGAAAGGATTAAACCATAGCTCTGACAACTGAGACAAACTATATCACTTGACGACAGAATTAAACAATACTCCTTGACAACTGAGATAATCTATATCATGAGATGAAAGGAGTAAACCATACTCTCTGACAACTGAGATAAACTATATCAATTGATAAAATGATTAAACCATATCCTTTGATAAAAGGATTAAACTATACTTTTGACAGCTGAGATAAACTATATCACTTGATTAAAGGATTAAACCATACTCTCTGACAGCTGAGATAAACTATATCATTTCATGAAAGGATTAAACCATACCCTTTGACAGCAAAGATAAACTGTATCATTTGATGAAAGGATTAAACCACACCCTTTGACAGCAGAGATATACTGTATCATTTGATGAAAGGATTAAAACATACCCTTTGACAGCAAAGATAAACTGTATCATTTGATGAAACGATTAAACCACACCCTTTGACAGCAGAGAGATACTGTATCATTTGGTGAAAGGATTAAAACATACTCAATGACAGCTGAGATAAACTATATCATTTGATGAAAGAATTAAACCACACCCTCTGATGACAGAATTAAACCGTACTCTTTGATAGCTGAGATAAACTATATCATTTGATGAAAGAATTAAACCATACTCCTTGACAACTGAAATAAACTATATCATTTAATGAAAGGATTAAACCATACTCTTTGACAACTGAGACAAACTATATCATTTGATGAAAGGATTAAACTATACTCTCTGACAGCTGAGACAAACTATATCATTTTTAGAAAGAATTAAACCATACTCTTTGACAACTGAGACAAACTATATCATTTGATGAAAGAATTAAACTATACTCTCTTACAGCTGAGATAAACTATATCATTTGATAAAAGGATTAAACTACACTCTTTGACAACTGAGACAAACCATATCCTTTGATGAAAGGATTAAACTATACTCTTTGACAACTGAGACAAACTATATCATTTGATGAAAGGATTAAATCATACTCTCTGACAGCGGAGATAAGCTATATCATTTGAATAAAGAATTAAACCATACTCTTTGACAACTGAGATAAACTATATCATTTGATGAAAGAATTAAACCATACTCTTTGACAGCTGAGATAAACTATATCACTTGATGAAAGGATTAAACCATAGCTCTGACAACTGAGACAAACTATATCATTTGATGAAAGAATTAAACCATACTCTTTGACAACTGAGATAAACTATATCATTTGATGAAAGGATTAAACCATACTCTCTAACAGCTGAGATAAACAATATCATTTGGTGAAAGGATTAAACCATACTCTCTGACAACTGAGATAAACTATACCAATTGATAAAATGATTAAACCATATCCTTTGATGAAAGGATTAAACTATACTCTTTGACAGCTGAGATAAACTATATCACTTGATGAAAGGATTAAACCATACCCTTTGACAGCAAAGATAAACTGTATCATTTGATGAAAGGATTAAACCACACCCTTTGACAGCAGAGATATACTGTATCATTTGATGAAAGGATTAAAACATACTCAATGACAGCTGAGATAAACTATATCATTTGATGAAAGAATTAAACCACACCCTCTGATGACAGAATTAAACCGTACTCTTTGATAGCTGAGATAAACTATATCATTTGATGAAAGAATTAAACCATACTCCTTGACAACTGAAATAAACTATATCATTTGATGAAAGGATTAAACCATACTCTTTGACAACTGAGACATACTATATCATTTGATGAAAGGATTAAACTATACTCTCTGACAGCTGAGACAAACTATATCATTTTTATAAAGAATTAAACAATACTCTTTGACAACTGAGACAAACTATATCATTTGATGAAAGAATTAAACTATACTCTCTTACAGCTGAGATAAACTATATCATTTGATAAAAGGATTAAACTACACTCTTTGACAACTGAGACAAACCATATCCTTTGATGAAAGGATTAAACTATACTCTTTGACAACTGAGACAAACTATATCATTTGATGAAAGGATTAAATCATACTCTCTGACAGCTGAGATAAGCTATATCATTTGATGAAAGGATTAAATCATACTCTTTGACAGCTGAGATAAACTATATCACTTGATGAAAGGATTAAACCATAGCTCTGACAACTGAGCCAAACTATAACATTTTATGAAAGGATTAACCTATACTCTTTGACAACTGAGACAAACTATATCACTTGACGACAGAATTAAACAATACTCCTTGACAACTGAGATAATCTATATCATGAGATGAAAGGAGTAAACCATACTCTCTAACAGCTGAGATAAACAATATCATTTGGTGAAAGGATTAAACCATACTCTCTGACAGCTGAGATAAACTATATCATTTAATGAAAGGATTAAACTATTCTCTTTGACAACTGAGACAAACTATATCATTTGATGACAGAATTAAACCATACTCTTTGATAGCTGAGATAAACTATATCATTAGATGAAAGGATTACACCATACTCTCTAACAGCTGAGATAAACTATATCATTTGATAAAAGAATTACACCATACTCCTTGACAACTAAAATAAACTATATCATTTCATGAAAGGATTAAACCATACTCTTTGACAACTGAGACAAACTATATCATTTGATGAAAGGATTAAACCATATCCTTTGATGAAAGGATTAAACTATACTCTTTGACAACTGAGACAAACTATATCATTTGATGAAAGAATTAAACCATACTCTTTGACAACTGAGATTAACTATATCATTTCATGAAAGGATTAAACCATACCCTTTGACAGCAAAGGTAAACTGTATCATTTGATGAAAGGATTAAACCACACCCTTTGACAGCAGAGATATACTGTATCATTTGATGAAAGGATTAAAACATACCCTTTGACAGCAAAGATAAACTGTATCATTTGATGAAACGATTAAACCACACCCTTTGACAGCAGAGAGATACTGTATCATTTGGTGAAAGGATTAAAACATACTCAATGACAGCTGAGATAAACTATATCATTTGATGAAAGAATTAAACCACACCCTCTGATGACAGAATTAAACCGTACTCTTTGATAGCTGAGATAAACTATATCATTTGATGAAAGAATTAAACCATACTCCTTGACAACTGAAATAAACTATATCATTTAATGAAAGGATTAAACCATACTCTTTGACAACTGAGACAAACTATATCATTTGATGAAAGGATTAAACTATACTCTCTGACAGCTGAGACAAACTATATCATTTTTAGAAAGAATTAAACCATACTCTTTGACAACTGAGACAAACTATATCATTTGATGAAAGAATTAAACTATACTCTCTTACAGCTGAGATAAACTATATCATTTGATAAAAGGATTAAACTACACTCTTTGACAACTGAGACAAACCATATCCTTTGATGAAAGGATTAAACTATACTCTTTGACAACTGAGACAAACTATATCATTTGATGAAAGGATTAAATCATACTCTCTGACAGCGGAGATAAGCTATATCATTTGATTAAAGAATTAAACCATACTCTTTGACAACTGAGATAAACTATATCATTTGATGAAAGAATTAAACCATACTCTTTGACAGCTGAGATAAACTATATCACTTGACGAAAGGATTAAACCATAGCTCTGACAACTGAGACAAACTATATCATTTGATGAAAGAATTAAACCATACTCTTTGACAACTGAGATAAACTATATCATTTGATGAAAGGATTAAACTATACTCTTTGACAGCTGAGATAAACTATATCACTTGATGAAAGGATTAAACCATACCCTTTGACAGCAAAGATAAACTGTATCATTTGATGAAAGGATTAAACCACACTCTTTGACAGCAGAGATATACTGTATCATTTGATGAAAGGATTAAAACATACTCAATGACAGCTGAGATAAACTATATCATTTGATGAAAGAATTAAACCACACCCTCTGATGACAGAATTAAACCGTACTCTTTGATAGCTGAGATAAACTATATCATTTGATGAAAGAATTAAACCATACTCCTTGACAACTGAAAAAAACTATATCATTTGATGAAAGGATTAAACCATACTCTTTGACAACTGAGACATACTATATCATTTGATGAAAGGATTAAACTATACTCTCTGACAGCTGAGACAAACTATATCATTTGATGAAAGAATTAAACTATACTCTCTTACAGCTGAGATAAACTATATCATTTGATAAAAGGATTAAACTACACTCTTTGACAACTGAGACAAACCATATCCTTTGATGAAAGGATTAAACTATACTTTTGACAGCTGAGATAAACTATATCACTTGATTAAAGGATTAAACCATACTCTCTGACAGCTGAGATAAACTATATCATTTCATGAAAGGATTAAACCATACCCTTTGACAGCAAAGATAAACTGTATCATTTGATGAAAGGATTAAACCACACCCTTTGACAGCAGAGATATACTGTATCATTTGATGAAAGGATTAAAACATACCCTTTGACAGCAAAGATAAACTGTATCATTTGATGAAACGATTAAACCACACCCTTTGACAGCAGAGAGATACTGTATCATTTGGTGAAAGGATTAAAACATACTCAATGACAGCTGAGATAAACTATATCATTTGATGAAAGAATTAAACCACACCCTCTGATGACAGAATTAAACCGTACTCTTTGATAGCTGAGATAAACTATATCATTTGATGAAAGAATTAAACCATACCTTGACAACTGAAATAAACTATATCATTTAATGAAAGGATTAAACCATATTCTTTGACAACTGAGACAAACTATATCATTTGATGAAAGGATTAAACTATACTCTCTGACAGCTGAGACAAACTATATCATTTTAGAAAGAATTAAACCATACTCTTTGACAACTGAGACAAACTATATCATTTGATGAAAGAATTAAACTATACTCTCTTACAGCTGAGATAAACTATATCATTTGATAAAAGGATTAAACTACACTCTTTGACAACTGAGACAAACCATATCCTTTGATGAAAGGATTAAACTATACTCTTTGACAACTGAGACAAACTATATCATTTGATGAAAGGATTAAATCATACTCTCTGACAGCGGAGATAAGCTATATCATTTGATTAAAGAATTAAACCATACTCTTTGACAACTGAGATAAACTATATCATTTGATGAAAGAATTAAACCATACTCTTTGACAGCTGAGATAAACTATATCACTTGACGAAAGGATTAAACCATAGCTCTGACAACTGAGACAAACTATATCATTTGATGAAAGAATTAAACCATACTCTTTGACAACTGAGATAAACTATATCATTTGATGAAAGGATTAAACCATACTCTCTAACAGCTGAGATAAACAATATCATTTGGTGAAAGGATTAAACCATACTCTCTGACAACTGAGATAAACTATACCAATTGATAAAATGATTAAACCATATCCTTTGATGAAAGGATTAAACTATACTCTTTGACAGCTGAGATAAACTATATCACTTGATGAAAGGATTAAACCATACCCTTTGACAGCAAAGATAAACTGTATCATTTGATGAAAGGATTAAACCACACCCTTTGACAGCAGAGATATACTGTATCATTTGATGAAAGGATTAAAACATACTCAATGACAGCTGAGATAAACTATATCATTTGATGAAAGAATTAAACCACACCCTCTGATGACAGAATTAAACTGTACTCTTTGATAGCTGAGATAAACTATATCATTTGATGAAAGAATTAAACCATACTCCTTGACAACTGAAATAAACTATATCATTTGATGAAAGGATTAAACCATACTCTTTGACAACTGAGACATACTATATCATTTGATGAAAGGATTAAACTATACTCTCTGACAGCTGAGACAAACTATATCATTTTAGAAAGAATTAAACCATACTCTTTGACAACTGAGACAAACTATATCATTTGATGAGAGAATTAAACTATACTCTCTTACAGCTGAGATAAACTATATCATTTGATAAAAGGATTAAACTACACTCTTTGACAACTGAGACAAACCATATCCTTTGATGAAAGGATTAAACTATACTCTTTGACAACTGAGACAAACTATATCATTTGATGAAAGGATTAAATCATACTCTCTGACAGCTGAGATAAGCTATATCATTTGATGAAAGGATTAAATCATACTCTTTGACAGCTGAGATAAACTATATCACTTGATGAAGGGATTAAACCATAGCTCTGACAACTGAGCCAAACTATAACATTTTATGAAAGGATTAACCTATACTCTTTGACAACTGAGACAAACTATATCACTTGACGACAGAATTAAACAATACTCCTTGACAACTGAGATAATCTATATCATGAGATGAAAGGAGTAAACCATACTCTCTAACAGCTGAGATAAACAATATCATTTGGTGAAAGGATTAAACCATACTCTCTGACAGCTGAGATAAACTATATCATTTAATGAAAGGATTAAACTATTCTCTTTGACAACTGAGACAAACTATATCATTTTTAAAAACAATTAAACCATACTCTTTGACAACTGAGACAAACTATATCATTTGATGAAAGAATTAAACCATACTCTTTGACAGCTGAGATAAACTATATCACTTGACGAAAGGATTAAACCATAGCTCTGACAACTGAGACAAACTATATCATTTGATGAAAGAATTAAACCATACTCTTTGACAACTGAGATAAACTATATCATTTGATGAAAGGATTAAACCATACTCTCTAACAGCTGAGATAAACAATATCATTTGGTGAAAGGATTAAACCATACTCTCTGACAACTGAGATAAACTATACCAATTGATAAAATGATTAAACCATATCCTTTGATGAAAGGATTAAACTATACTCTTTGACAGCTGAGATAAACTATATCACTTGATGAAAGGATTAAACCATACCCTTTGACAGCAAAGATAAACTGTATCATTTGATGAAAGGATTAAACCACACCCTTTGACAGCAGAGATATACTGTATCATTTGATGAAAGGATTAAAACATACTCAATGACAGCTGAGATAAACTATATCATTTGATGAAAGAATTAAACCACACCCTCTGATGACAGAATTAAACCGTACTCTTTGATAGCTGAGATAAACTATATCATTTGATGAAAGAATTAAACCATACTCCTTGACAACTGAAATAAACTATATCATTTGATGAAAGGATTAAACCATACTCTTTGACAACTGAGACATACTATATCATTTGATGAAAGGATTAAACTATACTCTCTGACAGCTGAGACAAACTATATCATTTTTAGAAAGAATTAAACCATACTCTTTGACAACTGAGACAAACTATATCATTTGATGAGAGAATTAAACTATACTCTCTTACAGCTGAGATAAACTATATCATTTGATAAAAGGATTAAACTACACTCTTTGACAACTGAGACAAACCATATCCTTTGATGAAAGGATTAAACTATACTCTTTGACAACTGAGACAAACTATATCATTTGATGAAAGGATTAAATCATACTCTCTGACAGCTGAGATAAGCTATATCATTTGATGAAAGGATTAAATCATACTCTTTGACAGCTGAGATAAACTATATCACTTGATGAAGGGATTAAACCATAGCTCTGACAACTGAGCCAAACTATAACATTTTATGAAAGGATTAACCTATACTCTTTGACAACTGAGACAAACTATATCACTTGACGACAGAATTAAACAATACTCCTTGACAACTGAGATAATCTATATCATGAGATGAAAGGAGTAAACCATACTCTCTAACAGCTGAGATAAACAATATCATTTGGTGAAAGGATTAAACCATACTCTCTGACAGCTGAGATAAACTATATCATTTAATGAAAGGATTAAACTATTCTCTTTGACAACTGAGACAAACTATATCATTTTTAAAAACAATTAAACCATACTCTTTGACAACTGAGACAAACTATATCATTTGATGAAAGAATTAAACTATACTCTCTTACAGCTGAGATAAACTATATCATTTGATAAAAGGATTAAACTATACTCTTTGACAACTGAGACAAACCATATCCTTTGATGAAAAAATTAAACTATACTCTTTGACAACTGAGACAAACTATATCATTTGATGAAAGGATTAAATCATACTCTCTGACAGCTGAGATAAGCTATATCATTTGATGAAAGGATTAAATCATACTCTTTGACAGCTGAGATAAACTATATCACTTGATGAAAGGATTAAACCATAGCTCTGACAACTGAGCCAAACTATAACATTTTATGAAAGGATTAACCTATACTCTTTGACAACTGAGACAAACTATATCACTTGACGACAGAATTAAACAATACTCCTTGACAACTGAGATAAACTATATCATTTGATAAAAGAATTACACCATACTCCTTGACAACTAAAATAAACTATATCATTTCATGAAAGGATTAAACCATACTCTTTGACAACTGAGACAAACTATATCATTTGATGAAAGGATTAAACCATATCCTTTGATGAAAGGATTAAACTATACTCTTTGACAACTGAGACAAACTATATCATTTGATGAAAGAATTAAACCATACTCCTTGACAATTGAAATAAACTATATCATTTGATGAAAGAATTAAATCATACTCTTTGACAACTGAGACAAACTATATCATTTGATGAAAGAATTAAATCATACTCTTTGACAGCTGAAATAAACTATATCACTTGATGAAAGGATTAAAACATAGCTCTGACAACTGAGACAAACTATAACATTTGATGAAAGGATTAACCTATACTCTTTGACAACTGAGACAAACTATATCACTAGACGACAGAATTAAACAATACTCCTTGACAACTGAGATAATCTATATCATGAGATGAAAGGATTAAACCATACTCTCTAACAGCTGAAATAAACTATATCATTTGGTGAAAGGATTAAGCCATACTCTCTGACAGCTGAGATAAACTACATCATTTAATGAAATGATTAAACTATTCTCTTTGGCAACTGAGACAAACTGTATGATTTGATGACAGAATTAAACCATACTCTTTGATAGGTGAGATAAACTATATCATTTGATAAAAGAATTACACCATACTCCTTGACCACTAAAATGAACTATATCATTTGATGAAAGGATTAAACCATACCTTGTGACAGATGAGATAAACTATTTACTTTGATGAAAGGATTAAACCATACCTTGTGACAGATGAGATAAACTATTTACTTTGATGAAAGGATTAAAACATAGCTCTGACAACTGAGACAAACTATAACATTTGATGAAAGGATTAACCTATACTCTTTGACAACTGAGACAAACTATATCACTAGACGACAGAATTAAACAATACTCCTTGACAACTGAGATAATCTATATCATGAGATGAAAGGAGTAAACCATACTCTCTGACAACTGAGATAAACTATATCAATTGATAAAATGATTAAACCATATCCTTTGATGAAAGGATTAAACTATACTTTTGACAGCTGAGATAAACTATATCACTTGATTAAAGGATTAAACCATACTCTCTGACAGCTGAGATAAACTATATCATTTCATGAAAGGATTAAACCATACCCTTTGACAGCAAAGATAAACTGTATCATTTGATGAAAGGATTAAACCACACCCTTTGACAGCAGAGATATACTGTATCATTTGATGAAAGGATTAAAACATACCCTTTGACAGCAAAGATAAACTGTATCATTTGATGAAACGATTAAACCACACCCTTTGACAGCAGAGAGATACTGTATCATTTGGTGAAAGGATTAAAACATACTCAATGACAGCTGAGATAAACTATATCATTTGATGAAAGAATTAAACCATACTCTTTGACAACTGAGATAAACTATATCATTTGATGAAAGGATTAAACCATACTCTCTAACAGCTGAGATAAACAATATCATTTGGTGAAAGGATTAAACCATACTCTCTGACAACTGAGATAAACTATACCAATTGATAAAATGATTAAACCATATCCTTTGATGAAAGGATTAAACTATACTCTTTGACAGTTGAGATAAACTATATCACTTGATGAAAGGATTAAACCATACCCTTTGACAGCAAAGATAAACTGTATCATTTGATGAAAGGATTAAACCACACCCTTTGACAGCAGAGATATACTGTATCATTTGATGAAAGGATTAAAACATACTCAATGACAGCTGAGATAAACTATATCATTTGATGAAAGAATTAAACCACACCCTCTGATGACAGAATTAAACCGTACTCTTTGATAGCTGAGATAAACTATATCATTTGATGAAAGAATTAAACCATACTCCTTGACAACTGAAATAAACTATATCATTTGATGAAAGGATTAAACCATACTCTTTGACAACTGAGACATACTATATCATTTGATGAAAGGATTAAACTATACTCTCTGACAGCTGAGACAAACTATATCATTTTTAGAAAGAATTAAACCATACTCTTTGACAACTGAGACAAACTATATCATTTGATGAAAGAATTAAACTATACTCTCTTACAGCTGAGATAAACTATATCATTTGATAAAAGGATTAAACTACACTCTTTGACAACTGAGACAAACCATATCCTTTGATGAAAGGATTAAACTATACTCTTTGACAACTGAGACAAACTATATCATTTGATGAAAGGATTAAATCATACTCTCTGACAGCTGAGATAAGCTATATCATTTGATGAAAGGATTAAATCATACTCTTTGACAGCTGAAATAAACTATATCACTTGATGAAAGGATTAAACCATAGCTCTGACAACTGAGCCAAACTATAACATTTTATGAAAGGATTAACCTATACTCTTTGACAACTGAGACAAACTATATCACTTGACGACAGAATTAAACAATACTCCTTGACAACTGAGATAATCTATATCATGAGATGAAAGGAGTAAACCATACTCTCTAACAGCTGAGATAAACAATATCATTTGGTGAAAGGATTAAACCATACTCTCTGACAGCTGAGATAAACTATATCATTTAATGAAAGGATTAAACTATTCTCTTTGACAACTGAGACAAACTATATCATTTTTAAAAACAATTAAACCATACTCTTTGAGAACTGAGACAAACTATATCATTTGATGAAAGAATTAAACTATACTCTCTTACAGCTGAGATAAACTATATCATTTGATAAAAGGATTAAACTATACTCTTTGACAACTGAGACAAACCATATCCTTTGATGAAAAAATTAAACTATACTCTTTGACAACTGAGACAAACTATATCATTTGATGAAAGGATTAAATCATACTCTCTGACAGCTGAGATAAACTATATCACTTGATGAAAGGATTAAACCATAGCTCTGACAACTGAGCCAAACTATAACATTTTATGAAAGGATTAACCTATACTCTTTGACAACTGAGACAAACTATATCACTTGACGACAGAATTAAACAATACTCCTTGACAACTGAGATAATCTATATCATGAGATGAAAGGAGTAAACCATACTCTCTAACAGCTGAGATAAACAATATCATTTGGTGAAAGGATTAAACCATACTCTCTGACAGCTGAGATAAACTATATCATTTAATGAAAGGATTAAACTATTCTCTTTGACAACTGAGACAAACTATATCATTTGATGACAGAATTAAACCATACTCTTTGATAGCTGAGATAAACTATATCATTAGATGAAAGGATTACACCATACTCTCTAACAGCTGAGATAAACTATATCATTTGATAAAAGAATTACACCATACTCCTTGACAACTAAAATAAACTATATCATTTCATGAAAGGATTAAACCATACTCTTTGACAACTGAGACAAACTATATCATTTGATGAAAGGATTAAACCATATCCTTTGATGAAAGGATTAAACTATACTCTTTGACAACTGAGACAAACTATATCATTTGATGAAAGAATTAAACCATACTCCTTGACAATTGAAATAAACTATATCATTTGATGAAAGAATTAAATCATACTCTTTGACAACTGAGACAAACTATATCATTTGATGAAAGAATTAAATCATACTCTTTGACAGCTGAAATAAACTATATCACTTGATGAAAGGATTAAAACATAGCTCTGACAACTGAGACAAACTATAACATTTGATGAAAGGATTAACCTATACTCTTTGACAACTGAGACAAACTATATCACTAGACGACAGAATTAAACAATACTCCTTGACAACTGAGATAATCTATATCATGAGATGAAAGGATTAAACCATACTCTCTAACAGCTGAAATAAACTATATCATTTGGTGAAAGGATTAAGCCATACTCTCTGACAGCTGAGATAAACTACATCATTTAATGAAATGATTAAACTATTCTCTTTGGCAACTGAGACAAACTGTATGATTTGATGACAGAATTAAACCATACTCTTTGATAGGTGAGATAAACTATATCATTTGATAAAAGAATTACACCATACTCCTTGACCACTAAAATGAACTATATCATTTGATGAAAGGATTAAACCATACCTTGTGACAGATGAGATAAACTATTTACTTTGATGAAAGGATTAAACCATACCTTGTGACAGATGAGATAAACTATTTACTTTGATGAAAGGATTAAACCATACCTTGTGACAGATGAAATAAACTATTTACTTTGATGAAAGGATTAAACCATACCTTGTGACAGATGAGATAAATTATTTACTTTGATGAAAGGGGTAAATCATACCCCCTTGGACGAATAAGCTAAATCGAACCATTTAATGAAAGGGTTAATCAATAACCTTCCATAAGACCAACAAAGGTTTATAAGCATGAAGGGATACCATGGCAACGTGACGTAGGCTCGACTGAATTTTCAGCACTAAATATTTGTATTTTGTGTTGATGGAAAAATCTGCCAAATCTAACTTCTGAAGTCTATAATTTTTAGCTAGTGACCGAAGAAAAGACAATTATTAGTGAACAGAATATATTCAATGGACTGTCATTCTTATAATGCACCCACAGTTTAAAGTGCAGGAAATATTTTATTGCAACGCATGGATTTAAACCTGATTCGTCATATCCGAAATTGACAGCTCCACAATAGAGCCAACCTGCACTCTAAAACAAATATTTTAATACAATTTCACAGCTTAAGAAGAGTGATAATAATTCAATAAAAATATTCCCTGTTTAATCTTCAGTTATTTTGCTCTCAACAGTTGTCTGGTAACTGTAAGATAAGAGTGTAACAAGAACACATGTATTAATTATGTACAAGTACACTCAGAGACTAGCGCCGTGGCTTCTAGTGTATTTTCACGTATTGTAGTGTATCTCAGTTAATTTTCTCAGCGAATGTGCTTTGACAACTTTTTTTATGCAGTAAAGTGGACTGGTTGTGATCTAGCATCTAGTGTGCTGGAATGTGGATCGAAGTCCAGGGTTAGAGCCACAGTATGCCTTTCAGCTTGCTTCGAGCTTTCAGCTGTGAGAGCATTATAAATGTGATATGCGTTGAGTGTAATTACACTGTTTCCCTATCCCTGATCAAAAGTTCTAAATTGGGAATGACTGAGCTTCAAACTCATGTTCTCTCATAAGGTTCCATTCAGATTCAACCCATCACGTATGTAGTAAAATAAAAATAAAACTTAAAGTAGGAAGATACTTGTACTTGTTTGTTGCTTAAAGTGACCAATAATGGTCAACTGGAAGAAAACGGGCACGAAAATATGGTGGAAAGACCTACTAGTGTCAAATTCCTCAAACATAAAGTAGTATTAAAATTAATTTTCAGATCACTTTTTTTTTTGCGTTTGGTACCTGGTGTTAAATAAATACAAATTACATTAGCGAAACAAAGGCGACCCAGTAATGAATAATAATGGAAAAGTGGTTACTACGGACTTGTTGGGGACGGCGAAACACTCGCTACTTGAGAAACGTGGTTCGTCGGGACTCCAAAATTATAAGGGCTGGGATGTACGTGTTGACAGATGTACTAAACTTCTTTAGCATGTAAATAAACAAATCAAACAGGCAGTTACTCTTATGACATCTTTTACTAATTCCTAATTTAAATACATTAGTCAATATATATATTACTGCTCGGTAGGTCTGCACTACATCTGAAGGTTTATAACACTAAAATTCGGAGTTTTATATCCTGCATAGTGCACATAACGCAATGGGTAACCTTGCGACTGATTACAATAGCCCGAAAACCCATACGTTTCACATCAACTTTTTAACGTTTTGTTTCACATTTAAAGTTTTCAACCTAAATATTTCAAGAAGCTAAACGATGGTAGTCTTCATTCTTGAGTATTTTTAAATAATTGCTTTTAAACTGTGACCACCTCATAAGCAGGTTTTGACAGGTATCGCACACAACGTCCAATTTTACGTTCCTCTCAAAACATGTGCACTCAATTAATTATGCAGCCAACACATGGGAAAGATGACAGATATTAACAGGTGGCGAAATGAGAAAAATCCAACAAACATAAGTTATTACAATATATTGACTCCTCCTCCCGCTCAGTGATACAACAGTATGTCTGGATACCTTTTTAAAAATTAATAAAGCGTTCGTGCTACACTGCTAAAATCTTGTTATTCTAAACACTGCAGGGAGAGAGCTGGAAATTTCCCACTCGCAGTACTTTGGAAGTTTCAGAAAGGGGTTGATTGTTGTAACGAACGAACAAAATCAGCAGCAAAACTCGATGACAAAGAAGAAAACAACGCAAATAACAATAATTCGAACAATTAAACTGAGGAGAATACGATCAAAATATGAATAGAACAAATATTTATTAATGCCTAAATATTTATAATCAAGTTCCTAATTAACAGAAGAAATACCATGAGTTAACCCCAACCTAACCAAAAGTACCTTGTCGTTCAGGTAAATGATATTTGTTCCTGCATTGGAATATTCCCATCTTAATTTTCCTCTTACTTTCAGATTGTTGCATTGACAGCAAGACACACGTGTAGTAAAATTTATAAAGTTAGTTAAATATTTATGTAATCCAATATGTTTTACTGTAGAATCTCGTAGGTGAAGTTTGCTCAACTAATCCTACCTAAATTTACCCACACGTTATTTGAGCATGGATGTCTTCTGTGATGGTTATGTGCATAAATCCCTGTTCTACCTGTGACAGCAGCAAGTTTAGAGATCTAATAGGCTAAAGTCTGGGGTTCGATTCCCCACGGTTGACACAGCAGATTGAACCAGGTAGCGTTACTCTAAAAGAAAAAAAAATAAATGTTATATTTTTCAGCAAATGTTACATTTGTGTATTTATCAAGCCCAATGGTTCTACTATTAAGTCTGAAGACATATAACGCTAAACATTGGGTTTCGATACCTTAGTAAACACAGCAAAGATAGCCCACTGTTTAGCTATGCGCTTAACAACAAACAACCCTCGCATTAGAAACAAAAGTAAAATGCGAATACTTGATATGGTACCCTCTATAGAAGTATGGGAAAATTTCATCTTGAAGCTAAATGGACGTATTCCTCCATATGGTAAGAAGTTTTGTAATCAACGTTCATTTGTACTTTCATTGAGGACACGATTTGAGAAATTTATTAGTAAACGGCTCTTTTAAAATACTTTATGCTTCTCCTGCCATCTAGTGTGCAATATTCTAACTATACGAATGTAACAATAAATCACATTTTAACTATTTTAATATGTGAACTATCTGTTTGTTACCTTAGCATATTGAATCTCGATTTTTAGAGATATAAACCTTTGAACTGAGACACTTGGAGGCTTGCATTTAGTCACCCTTGAATTTTTTTTAAATGAAAGATGGTTGTACACATTGTTTGTTTGGTGAAACTTAAATGAGTAAAACAATATACTCGTATGTCAACAAAATAATTTTAATTTAGCAAATCAAGGTACTTCATTGACGTAAAGCTAACCTACTGTGGCAGTTTATGAAATGCTGTTTAGTTGGGTAATATCTATACGATTATTTTTTTCATAATTAGGTTTGAATAACAAAATTAGTTTATCTACATAAATTAATTGTGGCTTAATAATTGAAATTAATTCTTTATAATAAAAACTGAATTAGAAAATTAGATTCTATGTATAATAAAAATCAGTTAGTAAATCAGTTTTATTTATAATAAAATTAAGTTGCGAATCTGAACATTTTTACTATAAAATGAGTTAGTAAGTTAGAAGTTTTCTTTATAATAAAATATACTGTTTTAAAATTAGGATTTAATTTTAGAATAAAACTTATGTTGTTCGTTCAGTGCAAAGTTACACAAGTTCTTCTCTCTTTTCACCACAGGGGAATCAAACCTTGGATGCTAATGCTTTAAATTAGAGCATTAATATGTAAGAATATTTTTATAACTTTACGTTAAGAAAGGAAACAAACAACTTAATTTCAAACTTAGTTAAAGAGAAAAGACGTTTCTTTACATAAAAACCGAGAAACTAATGTTAGTGAGAAACCTACTAAACTGAATGTAACTTTTACTTCAGAATGACCAGACACTATGAATTGGAACATTACAATCCTTCAAATCAGATCTTACCTCTTATAAAAGTTACTGTTTTATATATCTGTATTAAATTAAGTTTGTAAATCAAAATTTTTATTCACAATATAACTGGGTTAATAAATGTGGATTGAATAAACCAGATTTAGTATTTTCCTCCTTAGGTTAAAATTAAATATAACCTTATCATTAATGAGTTAATAAATATATAATAAATAAACCAGATTTAGTTAGTATTTTTTTTCCTTAGGTTAAATTTATATATTACCTTACCACTAATGAGTTAATAAATATATAATAAATAAACCAGATTTAGTTAGTATTTTTTTCCTTAGTATATTATCTTACCATTAATGAGTTAATAAATATATAATAAATAAACCAGATTTAGTTAGTATTTTTTTCCTTATGATATTACCTTACCATTAATGAGTTAATAAATATATAATAAATAAATCAGATTTAGTTAGTATTTTGTTTCTTAGGATATCACCTTACCATTAATGAGTTAATAAATATATAATAAATAAACCAGATTTAGTTAGTATTTTTCTCTCACGTTAAAATTAAATATTAACTTATTAATGATGATAATGATTAATGACAATGAGTTAAAGAGTTAACAAATGCATATTAAATAAACCAGTTAATATTTTGTCAAGATAAAATTAAATATTTCTTTAGATTTAATAAATTAGTAAATTATTAACGAGTTCATAAATGTGGAATGAATAAGCTAGAATTCGTTAATATTTTATCTTCGGTTAAAATTAAATATTTCTTTAAAATTTGCTGTAGTAAAAACACACACATTATCGTTTTAATGATTTAAAGTCAGACAGAAAGAAAAACATACAAATATCTATAAAGTAAGAAAAGATAAGTTTATTGAAAGTATACGAAAATTATGATATGAAAGAAACAAACAAAATAGTTAAGCTACCGAAAACAAAATAGTTAAGCTACCAAAAACAAAATAGTTAAGCTACCAAAAACAAAATAGTTAAGCTACCAAAAACAAAATAGTTAAGCTACCAAAAACATTTTAAGAGAACATTACTGATAAATTACTAACTTCTAAACTTAGAATAATAAAAAAGGAGCCTGAAACCATTGTTTGTTTAAGAAACAGATGTAAGTTAGCAACAGTATTAACAAGTTGTAAGAATTAATACAGTTTGAGTCAGATTTCAGAAACTGGCACAATAAAATACTACTTTATTATTATTATTATTAGTCGTTTATTGATTCGTATCAGCAGAAATCTTAACTTGAAAGTAGCTATAGTTTCTCATCAGTCTTGTTTCCTTCTCGCCAGATCATGAAGGCTTTCTTTTTTTCCCCTTTCCTCACCAGTGTGCTTATCTAACTGCTTCAGTTTACTTTACAGTATCCCCTGTACCTGAAGACGGTACTCAGAAACCTCTGTACAAGGATTGCTTAAATATTAATTACAATTAGTAATCAGACACACCATATATACCAAGATTGTAAGGGTTACCTTAATATTAGTTATAATTAACCGTGAGATACACAGTAGCTATTAATTCACTGTGTTTTATATCTGTAGTCAGTACCCAGATTGTAAGGGTTACCTTAATATTAGTTACAATTAATCATGAGATACACAGTAGCTATTAATTCACTGTTTTTTATATCTGTAGTCAGTACCCAGATTGTAAGGGTTATCTGAATATTAGTTACAATTAATGGTTAAAATATAATAGTTACCTATATCGTATTATTCTCTTTATCTTCAATTGTCCATTGTCCAAACTACATAGGTTACATTTAAAGCTACAGAGGTTGGGTATTATGGGATATGGGGGATCGTTGAGCAAGTTCTTAATTATTTAATTACTTCTGTACTCTTGCATCAATGGCTTTAAAAACACACTTAGAACTAAAGATTAGATACAACGTTTTTTCCCTAGAAGTTTTATTTCTTCTTCTTCTCTATTTGGGATGAAATGATTGTTGTAAAAATAAACAAAGCAGAATACAACAATGCTGGAAGACGAACTACGCGTGACCTCTATTTATTGTTCATTACATATAAAGCTGTTATAAAATTAAAAGTTCATTGCAACTTATAACCTAAAATAGACAGAAAAAGAAACACATCTTTTGGTCTATATTGTACATTTGTTGTTCTTCACTAAGCCTAAAAACCGTATACAAGACGATCTGAAGTATATTTTTGTTGTTCTCCTATAAGCCTAAACACCGTGTACAAAACGGTCTGCATTGTACTTTCGTTGTTCTTCATTGTGCCGTGTACAAGGCAGCTCGAACAGTTTGTATTTTTTAAAGACTTCTGTAGCTCGAAAAAGTGAAACTAGAAAAACCTATCAAAATGCAAAAATGTTAAAAATGAGAAAGGAATCAAGGATAATCATATGGCTTGACTAATTTTCGTGATAGAAAGGCACAGATGCTTTACTTTGTTTACTTTTCCATGTAACACTCATAAATAAAACACATGCTATCTTAGTTTAATGGAACGTCAATATGTTTTTAATGTAAATCTATATTCGTCTTCAATACCATACAGTAAAACACTTGGCGTGCCACTTCAATCTAAATGTTTACAAAACATTGTTAATAGATGGAGCCTCTATCCACTATGGTTAAATTTCGGTCTCTCTTCACAGAAGCACTGAACTTCACGGCCAATTTCTTAAACGTTTATTCCCGCAGGTTACTTTTACTTTAAATGTAATAAAACTTTAACTAACACTAAAACAAACGAGAAAAATGGACAATCCTTTCTAACTTGTAAGTCTGTCATAAACTTGCGATGGAGCCAGTGATATTTAACGTAAATATTTCTCTGTCTCTCTCTCTTTTTTTCTATCTCTTATACAAATGAAAGTAAGAGTGGAACAAAGAAGGCATAGAATGATGTGTGTGAAGCAGTGCTGAAGAGACGTAGGACATTCCACTGAAAAATAATACGAAAGAAATGAAATTTTCTCAAAGGAAGAATACAGATAGGAAACACTGGACTGTAAGGATTAAACAATCTTCAGAGTAAAAGATAATTTGTTTTTGATAAACAGTGAAATTTGATGAGGAAATTTGGCCTTTAGGTAAAGATAATATAAAACATTAAGGATTGACAGTGGAAGTAAGGAAAATGTCGGGATTTTCCACAGTTAAGATCATGATTTTCTTTGTAAAACATACTTGCTAGTCCTATTTTGGACCCAACCTTGTATCGTAAAAACACGCGCAAAAGTTAAAGATCACGTGTACTGCTTTAAATTAATTCTCACGTCGCTGACACCACGATATCATGCACTGGGTCTAGAGGTCCATTTATCTTTTCCTAATCAGTTACACTGTCTGCGTTAATTACATACTTTACGTCGTCCACCGTGAAGAGGCTCTTCTCATATTTAACTGTGTTTTCTACTTTAATTAGTAATTGTTGAACCAGTCTTTGTCACGTGGTCCTAGACCGCCAACTTGTCATTATCCAATTTAAGGCTTAAAACTTGAGGCGACAGCATTATAATTATGTAAATTGCCAAATCAGGAGAATTATTACAGTATTAATTTTCTAAAAACTTAGTTTCGGTACAATTTTGTTGTCCACTAACTGGTCTGAAATATTTGATGAAAAAAATTGAAATATTCAGTGTGGGAAGGAATGAGAAAAATGCAGTGTCGCTCTTACTGATAAAGCGATTACAGAGTACTACAAAACAGAGCGGAATTTTGTGGCAATGAAACGAAAATTATGAACTGTTTGATTCACAAGACAAAAAAAAAACATCTGTTAAAGATGATCACCCATAAAAAAACTAAAAAAAATTAACTCCAATGCTTCCCGGGTTTTCTTTAAGCTTATAAGACGCTCGTTTCTTTAAAACTTTAAAAACGTAACCAACACACAAAATATTTTGATCATCAAACCCTCCATCTCGTCTTCCTCGGTTTGCGATAACACAAATAATTCTCCTGTTTACTGCTGCCATCTATTAGCAAAGTCTATCATTACATAGTAATTGAAATTTAGGATTTTACACACTGACATTTGGAACCAGACTGAGTAGCACTTCAATTTTCTTCTGACGGTTGTAATAGTTACAAAAATTACAATACATGCCGGAAGAGGCCGATTATTTATAATATTTGCTACTTTTTATGGAGCAGAATCGTTTCAATTCATTCATTAAATTAATTATTAGACGACCCCTTTAATATACTGTGTACAGAGTATCCAAAGAGTCTGGAACCAAAGGCACTTCAATTAATTTCAGAGCACGTGTTCCATGTGCTGTCCTTGTAATTGGAAACCAGTTTTGAGAAAAAGTAGAATTAACTCGACCTTCTCATGTTTTCACAGCACCATAATCAGTCACTTATATGAAATTATGAAACAATGCAAATAACCTATTGTCCCAGACTTTTCGGACACCCTGTACATAAACGCACAAATAGTGTTAAACACTATCCGCTGAATTGAACAATCGAAAGATCGTAATTTTAAAAAATTCCTACACTGACGTATAGCTCTGAACTTACAGCTTCATCAAGTATAAAAACTACAAGGCTATATATATATAATAAAGGTTTTAGTATAGACAGGACACGATAGAGGATTGAACAAAGTTGAGGGGTGAGAGGTGTGAGTTGTCGCACCTTTCCAGCGAGTTTATTTGTTTCTTCTTGTGTTTAAAACAAAACTACACTATCAGCTCTGCAACCACTACGGATACGGAACCTCAACTTTTAGAGTTATAAGCCCTCCAACCTACCAATGAACCATCTGGGAGAGAGACTTTGTGGCGAAAATAACTGCTTTTCAGCCAAAGTGTAAAATGAAAGGAAATGAAGTTTAATTCCAGTACAAAAAGAGTAAAATACAAACTACAAAAAAATATTTTTATCCATTTAAAACTGTTCATGGATGATGAAGTGTTAATCTAACAACGTTAGTTTAAATTGTGAAATAGCAAAAGAGGAAAAAACGGGTCACGGCAAGTATGTTTTGGTATAAACACAACCTAGAATCTTTAGAGCTCTTGACATAATTTAAACTGTTGACAATATATTAGCTTTAATTTCTAACAAGTGACCTTTACTGGTTTATTCTGAATCGAAGATCATTAGTTTGAGTGACGTAAATTTATGAATACACAGGACATTGATGTAATACTTGAAATAATCTTAGAAATAATAAATTACCCAGATCATAACTGATTCATACAATAGACGAAACTATAAAGTTGACATAAATTCTTAGACTGCCTGCAAAGCCACTCCAGATTAGTGTTGTCTGCAATTATACTGTGTTTGATAAAGTAAACTTTATATATTTACAATTGTACTGTGTTTGATAAAGTAAGCTTTATATATTTACAATTATATTGTGTTTCATAAAGTAAACTTTATATATACTCTTAAAAAAAGAAACGCAAAAGGCAAAATTTGAGACAAATTGTTAACAAGTTTATTCCGGTAGTTCTGTATGACATGTGTGAAATTTTGCACATTCATGCTGAACATCCAAAGTCTGCAAAGGAAGCGATGAGATGACGAATCACATCCTGTGGAATGGCTCTCCACTCAGCCTGCAAAGCTGCTGCAAGCTGAGGTAGAGTCTGCGGTTGAGGTTGTCGCCGTCGCAGACGTCGGTCCAACTCGTCCCAAAGATGTTCAATGGGGTTTAAATCTGGTGATCTGGAGGGCCTGGGAAAACGTTGATGTTGTGGTGTCTCAAGAAGCCAGTGGTGAGTCGGGCTGTGTGAGGACGGGCGTTCTCATGTTGAAAAACGTCGTTGATGTTCACCATGATGGGTTGCACATGGGGCCTAAGAATCTCGTCGACGTATCGTTGAGCCGTATGATTCCCTCAGAATGTGCAAAAGTCTGTTCTGGCATTGTAGGCGGTGGCAGCCCACATCATGACGCTGCCACCACCAAATCTGTCAACTTCCTGCACACAGTTTGCTGCAAAACGTTCACCTCGGCGACGGTAAACACGGGTCCTTCCATCCTGCCTACGAAGCATAAAACGTGATTCATCGCTGAACCAAACATGCTTCCATTGTCGATGAGGCCATACCCGATGTGCCCGAGTCCACTGCAGCCGTGCTTGACGATGTTGCTGGGTCAGGATGACGCCTCTGACTGGACGTCGAGGTCGGATTCCTGCATCTCGTAGACGGTTGCGTACGGTCTGATCGGAAATCCTACGCAGCCCTGGTATGGTTGAGGCAGTAGACGTCGCAGTGATGGTCCTATCCCGAAGGTGACGTAACCGGATGTAGCAATCTTGTGCGGGCGTGGTCACACGAGGTCTGCCAGATCGTGAACGGTCACGAGTTGATCCATGTTGTTGTTGACGATTCCATAGCCTTGTGATGGTGCCTGGGTGAACATCCACAGCTCTGGCAACACCTGATCGAGATTCGCCTGCTTCCAAGCGACCAATGTCGTTGTTGCGTTGTGCTTCAGTCAGTCTTGGCGTAACTGTATTGCTTGTCGGTGGCTTAACACTGAGCTATGGAAACCGAGAACCGGTCACTTTTATAGGTATTTTGCACATGTTGCACTTGCAGAACATGCAGATCTCTCAAACAAATTTATTGGACACGCATGCGTTTTGGCGAAAAATCCGATGTTTTCCTCCGTTTTCAAAGTGCACAACTTTTATTGTCATTTTGGTCTGACAATCAGTGCCGTAACACGTGTAACATCACATACTCTGAGCTTGTAACGTTATTACATATATTTCTCTTTAAAATAACAAAAATATCCCTTTTGCGTTTCTTGTTTTGAAGAGTATATTTACAATTGTACTGTGTTTGATAGAGTAACCTTTATATATTTACAATTATATTGTGTTTCATAAAGTAAGCTTTACATATTTACAATTATACTGTGTTTGATAAATAAACTTTATATATTTACAATTAGACTGATGTTTGATGAAGTAAGCTTGATATACCTACAATTAAACTGGTGTTTGATAAAGTAAACTTTATATACCTACAATTAAATTGGTGTTTTATAAAGTTCATGTACTTACAATTAGACTGATCTTTGTAACAGTAAATTTAATATACTTAAAATGACTATGGTGTTTCAAAAAGTAAACTTTAAATACTTACTATTACTCTGGATTTTGAAAGTGTAAAACTTTATATACTTACAATTTTACTGGTGTCTAATAAAGAGAACTTTAAATACTTAAAATCAGATTAGTGTCTTACAAACTAAACTTTATATTATACAATAAGACAGGTGTTTCATAAAGTAAAATATATATATTTACAATTAGACTGGTCTCTCGAGAAGTAAACTTCATATACTTGCAATTAGACTGATGTTTCATATTATAAAAAAGTTATATACTTACAATTACACTGATTTTTGATACAGTAAACTTTATATACTTGGAATTAGACTCGTGTCTGATAAACAGAACTTTATATACTTACAGTTACACCAGTGTCTTATAAAGTGAACTTTATATACTTACAATAAGACTGGAATCTGATAAAGTAAATTTTATATACTTACAATTAGACAGGTGTTTCATAAATAGAAGTTTATATACTTTGAATTAGACTGGAGTTCAATAAAGTGAACTTTACATACACTTTACAATTAGACTGGTGTTTTTCATAAAGTAAACATTAGATAGTTACTGTTACACTGATACCTGATAAACTAAATTTTTATATACTGACAATAAGACTAGTGTTTCTTAAAAGTAAACTCTATACTTACAGTTGTACTGGTGTTTGATAAAGTAAAAGGTATATACTTATAGGTAGACTGGTTGTCTGATAAAGTAAAGTTAATATACTTACACATATAGGTTGGTGTTTGATAAAGTAAACATTCTATATACTTACTAAGTTAGGCTGAGGTATCATAAAATAAAAAATTAGAAACTTACAGTTACACCAATATTTGATAAACTAAAATTTTGTATACTTTACAATAAGATTGGTGTTCCATAAAGTGAATTTTGTACACTTACAATTACTCTTGGTGTTTTGATAAAGTGAACTTTGTATACTTTCAATTAGACTGGTGGAGTTCATAAAGTATTCTTTATATAGTTACAATAAAACTTATATTTGATAAAGTAAACTTTATATACTTACAATTAGGGACTGATGTTTGACTTAGTAAACTTATATAATTTACTTACTTGGACTAGTGTTTGATAAAGTAAA